>NC_072780.1:12278835-12573755 GCF_022539595.1 Amphiprion ocellaris
CAATATACGCTGCTTTACATTTTTACTGCATTGCCTCCAGTTATATATATTAAATATGGTATTTATTGCAATAAAAAAATACATCATCCCTCTTTATCTTTCGTGCTTCTTTTTGTATTTCTGGTATTTCTGACAATGCTGCATACATAATTTTTTCTATCCATATTCCCTGCACTAACTGCATGCACACCTTTCAAATTCTCCCTCAGGTAAAGATTTGGTTCCAGAATAAGAGGTCAAAGTTCAAGAAGCTGCTGAAACAAGGCGGCAACCCACACGAGAGCGACCCTATCCCGGGCTCCATGTCCCTATCCCCGCGCTCCCCGACCATCCCTCCAATCTGGGATGTCTCGGCCTCTTCCAAAGGAGTAAACATGCCGGCCAACAGCTACATGCCCGGCTACTCTCACTGGTATTCCTCCCCACATCAAGATTCAATGCAGAGATAGACTGAACGAGGCGAGAAAGGTCAGTGAGCTGTCTTGGAGGCCTCCGGATCTCCGCCATGCAGTTTCCAACGTAGCCTACAATTTGTGTCAGCGCAACAGACTGGATGCTGGAGAGGAGGAGAAAAAATGCTGCTGCTCCTCTGCTGAAGGATAAAAAACGCAGCCAAGGCTCGGTGTGATGACACAAAACAAGGGGACCTAACCATTTTTTTTTAGCGTACATGGCTGTTCAGTGGACTCGCATTTGTTATGCTTTCATTCATGTCAACATCTTGACCGTCAATATACCAAATATTATCAGTGACATTTCAGCCACTTTGGGGCAAATACTGACTGACTCTCCATGCGCTGTGGCGCCCAGAACACTTTCGCCATGGTGGACTCCTGACTGCTTTTTTTTAAATTTTATTTTTCTTGTATTTTTTTGGTTGTTTCTCTCCAACATGCAAAACCAAGCAAATTGTCTGTCTGTAAATATAATCTGCGATTTTAGTTGTACATACACTTTTTATGTTTTGTCAGATTGAGTAAACCGTGACTCAAAACAGACGCCTGCTGTTGCATGATTTCCAAAAAGAAAGAAGATACTCATTTCAAACCAGGCCTTTTTATGCTTCATATTGGGCCAACATCACATTCTAACAGGCCTATTTCCCCTCAGCCTGCTGCATACAGGCGTAGAACAGACAACAGGAGCATAAGTTAATGACACAGTGCTCAGTGAAAAGCCCATTTCATCCGAGTAAACATATTTTATAAAAAAAAAAAAATCCAAGCGCTCAGTGGATGATGAAGAACGCTACAGTATATAGATTTATCAAATGCACTCAACACCAGAGGAAATTAACTTACCCTCCACCGCTGCTGTCTACATTCACCTCGAAAGACATTTGCTCCAGGTCCAGCTTATCTTGTCATTTCACCCTCAATTATTAGAAGTATTGACAAAATGTTTTCTCCCTTCTCTCCGTCCTAATGCAGGCCGTTAAATGCCAAGCTCCACGGGATCGATGTTGAACAAAGCAGCCAGCTGCAGTGGCGTTCAATATGAAGGAGATATTTGGGACAATTTGTGGGTTTTTATCCAAGTGAGGCTTTTTTTTCTCCTCCATTCTCATAAATGCAGGCATAATTAGGGTAATTTTTGATGTAGCCCGCTGATTACAGCGTTTTTACCGTCAAAGATAATTACCTGTAATTTTCTACCACTTTTAATACTAAAAGGCATCTTTATTTGGATTTGAGGTAGCACAGATGGAACAAAAGGGAAAATTATTCGGTTATTCATATACAAATTGCCGAGAAGAGTGAGCGCTCGGGATATTATCTGAAATTACAACGCTGAAAAGCTTCATGCAGCTGTCAAGTCGCGGATGTCCCACTGGCGCACATTCAGCCTGTACCTGGGGCCCCCAGGCTGGGGCCTATCTGCTCCTGGGCCGCGCTCGGGCTGCAGGGAGCCCGAAGCAGCACTCGAGTAAACATCAACAGAGCTCATAAATACACAGTTGAGCACATTCAGCTCCAAGAACCGACGCGTTTTCATCATGTTTCTGCACACGGAGAAAGGCTTTGATGATGAGCAAAATGAACGCAGACGATAGATAGATAGATAGATAGATAGATAGATAGATAGATAGATAGATAGATAGATAGATAGATAGATAGATAGATAGATAGATAGATAGATAGATAGATAGATAGATAGATAGATAGATAGATAGATAGATAGATAGATAGATAGATAGAGTAAAAGTGCAGCAGATGGGGGTGGGGATGGAGGATGGGATGTGCCCAACGCCACACTTCTTCTCACATCAAAGCTACAACTGGACACACAACCTCACAACCACATTAACTGCCTCCTAAAGACACCCACAACCCAAACACTGTCTCCAACAAATACAATAAATAAATAAATAAATCAGATTGCAGAGGGGAAAACAGATGCATTTTCCCTCCTTTCTAAGCTCACAAGCCTGCATTTTAATTCAGAGTTCAGAAATCTTCTCTCAGAATGCAACAGAAAACATATTAAGACCCATCCTTACCTTTTCTCCTCTTCTCTACAACACAGACTAACCAAAAAGCGCTGCACGGTTTTACTGCTGATGGTTGAATAAGCAAATCCAGGTGGGAAAGTGTTTGCACACCCCGGTAAGCTCTTATATATTGCCTGCAAAATTAGCTGTTATTACTGTCACTGTTTAGTGATGGCGAGCTTGGAAAAAAAAAGCCCTCTGCAATCAAGAACCAAGCGCATCTTTGCAAATTATAGGTAATTGTCAATGTCCAGATTATGATAATGGAGGCCCTAATCCTGGAGAATAATTATTGTGGAGTGTTACAGTTGAAGCTGTCCAGTAAAGCTAACTGTCATTATTTAGACTCGATTTGCAAAACGGGGGGAAACTAGCTGAGTGGAAAATGTTCAGTTGGAAATAAACGGGGGCTCTCGATATAATGGCACCACGAGAGTGTGTGTGTGTGTGTGTGTGTGTGTGTGTGTGTGTGTGTGTGTGCGTGCGTGTGTGTGTGTGTGTGTGTGTGTGTGTGTGTGTGTGTGTGTGAAGGAGAGAGAGAAAGAAAGAGAGAGAGAGAGAGAGAGATGGATGGTGGGACACATACAGAAGCTGTGTGTGCATGACAGAAACAGAAGCTTATGTGTGTGTGCATCTGTGCGCGCACAATGGCGATCTCGTGCACGCGCAACGTGAACATCTAAATTTCCACACTGACCTGCTGGCGTCGTGATTGTTTAGCCTGCAGCAGAAATTAAGCTGAAAAATCTACAAAAGGAGGCTTTAGATTAAGAACAGCCTTTTTCTTTCCTCCGCAGTGTTCGTTTCTGTGCGTAAAAGTGCATTCAGGAGGCTGCAATCAGGATTCATGTGTCAGGTGGAAATGGTAACATGCATGGGTCAGTGTGTGGGTCGGATGCAGTTTTGTTTAGTGTGTGCTCGAGAGAGAGAGAGAGAGGAGAGAGAGATGGAAAGTAGGAGGGAGGCTTCTGTGCTACATTGTAAAATCTCACTTATATCATCTTGGCGCACATGGCCGTGCAAATTCAATTAGATCAATTCTCTGATGTTTCTCACAGCGGCACGGTTTATTTAGCGGTTTTGCAGAGGCTGCGCTGGTATTACTTCCTGCTAATAACATGGTGAGAATGTGTAGGATTTTTTTTTCTTTTCTTTCTCTTCTTAATTTTTTTTCTTTACCCGGAAGGTGGGCTGCAGCCGGGAGTGGCAGAGCTCTGGAGCCGGTCTACCCCCACTGGAATGCGGATTGTCTCAGATCTCTGTGCCGCCCCCCTCGCCTCCTCTCTGCCATTCAAAGCGGCTAATTGTAGGGGACACAAAGCGAGAGCGGCTGCAGACTGTCTGCTGCAAGAAGCAGGCATTTTCCTTTACAGCCCGAGCTGGAAAGCAGCTGAAAGGCTCAATCAGGTTCTCCACCAAAATACAATATGAATAAAAAAAAATTTTAAATTAAAAAAATGTGATCATCCTGGCTGTGATCAGAGGCAGTATAATAACAATAACAAAATATAAAATAAAATAATAATGTGTTTTCCTTTGAAAAATAATGTGTAAATATTATAAAAATCTGAGTTAATTTGCAAATATTCTTTATAATAATACAACACCAATAATACCACCTATAAATCTGACTGTAATAATAATGCTATCAAGCTGATAAGCCACCACTGACATGCCCAAAATATTACTACAACATTTTGTTGATTTTCTGCAGAAATCACTGCAGTACCATTATAAAATAAATCAAATGCACTTCAAAAAAAACCCCCACTCATTTTCGATTAAAGTAACTGCAATTATTATGGTAGATTGAGGCTAACTTTGGTACATACTTTCTTTAAAATAATTGCAATAAAAAAACTAGCTTAATGCCTTTCAGTGAGAAATTTGTCCCTTTAATTCTTACTTTTTCCATCCTCTGCAAATGTAGGATGAACTGATTTGATCCATAAACAGGGGTAAATTTCTCACAAAGAAGCAGATATTTTCCAGACAGTTATTAAGTTTGTCTGCGGAAAATCTGCAGACATAAACGTCACAGTCTTTACAAAACAAATAAAAAAATATATAAAGATAAAACCTAAATCGTGGCTGTAGGAGCTAATGAAAATGATTAAGATGATTCATCTCTCGCTGCTGTGATTTACAACCTTGTGTGAAAATGTCACCTGAGGCTCACGAACATTATTTATGTCTGCGGTTCGTTTCTTGTCAGTGTAAAGTAAAATATTAAGAGAATGCAGTGAGGCGGGAGGTTTCAAAGTTCCATTGTCCATTTAAACGTTTAATAGTCTTCAAAAATGCAATAAATTACATGCACACATTTACACATTTTACACGTTTCTTCTATGACTGTCATCAAATACATTGCATATTCCTCTGAAATTTGAACACGAGTCCCATAGAAGGAGGAGAAAAAAAACTGAAATGAACAACAAGGAGTTTTTCAATATAACGTCCCCGCTCCAAGAGCCAACGAGTGCTGTATCGAGTTCGGATTCTGAAGGTGGGAAGTCATGGAGCTGCCGGCTGAGGTGTACCAAGACCCCGCGTTTTCCAAAAAGTTAGACGCCGTCGTGTTGATGCTTTGTGGCTGTAGGCTGTGCGGCCTCGAGGGACCCTGTGTGTCCCAGACGGCCGGAGACTGTGGAGAGTTGCAGGCCATGGGGTCGCTGGAGCTGGGGCTGTGCTCCGGGGGAAGCTCGCCGTTCTTCATGATCTTCTTCATTTTTGATCTTCTGTTCTGGAACCAAATTTTGACCTAAAAAAACCCCAACAAAACAAAACAAACCTGTTAATATTTCATATTTAACTCTCCAAACAATAGACGTACGTTGCGTAATTACGCACAAAACAAAGCTCACCGAAACAGACATTATTGTAATTTAAATGTATTTAAATATTTAAAACGACACAGCATGATATTTACAGCACTGTCGAGAGAAAATGAACGTAGAATGATATTTTTTAAAAAATCTAAAATCACACCTGTGTTTGCGTGAGTCCCAGCGAGGCGGCCAGCTCGGCTCTCTCCGGCAGCGCCAGGTACTGTGTGTTCTGAAACCGCCTCTGCAGGGCGGCCAGTTGGAAGCTGGAGTAGATTGTCCGAGGTTTTCTCACTTTCTTCGGCTTGCCATTCACCATCCTCACCTCAGGCTCGCTTATCTCTTTTTCTGTTAAAATAATCGAAACAAGAATAAGTGCCGATTTGTATTGTCTCAATAAAATAACTTTAATCGTCTAGCTTACATCCCTTGACAAAAATAAAAAATCCAGTTTTACAAAGCAAATTTACTAAATTCCAACCAAAAACGAAACAACAAGCTTTCGAATAATATCAAAAATGACCTTGAACAAAGCAAGATTTGCATTTATTTCTTAGCTTTGGTTTCAGATGGCAAATTTGTGGACTTTTTTACGCACAGAACAATCAGAAAAAACGCAGGGAAATGATCAGATCGTACAGAAATTAGTTGGTAATTTAATGACCAGCAAACATCTACTTTAATTAAAACAATTTAAAAAACATTCAGGCCCTTACCTTGTGGACTCGGCTGGGCTTGCACTCTGCTGTAAGTCCCGGCGTACTGGTGGTAGGCGGGGGTCGTGTACGAGCTGTAATCAGTGTAGGATTTTGTCGAGTAATTTCCAGCGGATCCGTTTACACCCGGGTACTGGTACTGGTAGGCATTCAGAGGCTTTCCGTACGAGCTGGAGCTGGGCGAGCAGTAGCCGTGAGTGACTCCACCGGCGGGACTGTAGTAGCCAGAATCCGTGGCGGAGGATTCGGGTAAAGTAGGAGATTCCTGAGACGGATGGTGCATGGTGGAGAGTTGAAAGGAGCTCTGGAAGTCTACGGGTTTCACACTCGGGATCCTTCGGTCGAAAACTCCAGTCATACTTCGCGAGGGAACGCGTGGGTTTTGTTGTATTTAATGAGCAAATAATAATAATAAAAAGACGAGACGGTCTGACTCCAAAAGTGGTAAGAAAACTACACTGGCATAGTTGCAGGGCTCTCAGGCCGTCGGGCTCTGCTTGAAGACTGCAGCCAGCCCCGCAGCAAAGACTTGGTTAAATCCTAAATCGCGCTCTTACGCACTGCAGGGAGGATCTGGTTCCATTGGCCAAGGCGCACACAGACACAGCTACACCCAGTTCACTCCGCCAGCTTTTCTTATAAGTGGGAAACCACCCAGGCTATGAGGCTGTATTGTTGTGTTTTTATACTATCAATCAATAGGAGCAATTAAAGTGTCGCAAATCGCCGTTTTCAGCGAGATAAATTGGAAGGACAAAACCCCTCGTTACCAGAAAGGCCCCTTGCTGCAGCACTGACCGACTAATAGGGTTGTCTTTATTAGCCTGTTCTGTATTTATGCGTTTTTATCAAAGCAGACTAAACGTTGTTCTATTAACTTCTTTAGGCACAAATGAAAGCATTCAATCAAATGTTTCAATTATCTCATATAGAAAAGAAATCACAGATAAAACAGAGCTTAGGTGGAGCATTGAGCTCATTTGTTATCATTTTCCGTTCTAATAGGCGGAATCTGAAAGAAATGTTGCTCACATCTAACAGATGATCAGGTCAAACGTTTAAAACAACCGATATGTTATCGATCAATCCAATATATCCTGGCTATTTAGGCCTAACAGGGTAATTAAAGATTAATTTCATGTTGCCCTTTTTTTAAAAGCCTGCAGCCGAGCAAATCAATGCTCAGCCCCTCAGTGTGAACATTCATTGGTGGACAGCGCCGACCAGTGGACAAACCGAGGGGCTGCACCGCAAATTTTATGTGTGTATTGGTAAGGAACCAACAGCTGATGTCTCTCTAATTCTTTAATTTTATCATAGATTTGATTGATTTTTAATTTCTAACTTTAACCCTCAAAATCCTATTCTTTAATTTTTAAACTACCTAATTCCCTTGTTTGATATGAGTGTCAATAAAGCTAATTATTCATTTAATTTATTATAATTTTTGCAATTTATTTTAATTGGCTGCTCTGGCTTGTTACCTGTATCTTGCTTAATTGTCTGTATTTCCATGTTTTGACTGTCAAAGGACTTTGTATAGTTAAAAACAAGGGCAACATGCTCTGATTAAAACACAAACTTAAATGGATAAACCACATTTTCCAAAAGACTTAAGTGGAACAGGTCTGTAGATACAAACCATAATACCTGATGCATTTAGCTTTATATTGTGCCAGATAGAAGATGTTACTTTACATTATCATACAGGGCTGAGCATTGTTAAAATGGGGACAACTTGCTAAATCTGCCAACCTGATAGGATATAAACATTAACTCCCAATATATATAGAAAAAATTAAAGATGAATAAACTCCAGAGTGGATGATTCCACCTCAAACACAATATAATGCTACGGGCTTATATTTTGATTTACTCTATAAAAAAGAAAGGTTACATTATGCATTATAGCTAGGATCCACTGTCATATTCCCAGTGTAATATTAGCAATAAGTCTGATGGTTATTTTGTCATATATACATGTCTGCAGAGACTGCGCCTGAATGACAAGATAAACAGAGAAACCGTTAAAAAAAAATACACGAAAAAACTAAACTAAAAAGCTTATTTTTGGCTTTTCTACTTGTTATATTGTTCTTAGGTATAATGTATCTTAAATTTGGGGAAATGATATCTGGTCTGTATCTTAGTAGCCTTATTTTCAACAGTTGGAAGCCTGATTTTATTCTGTTTTCTCTTTTATAGCTCTACCTCTTTTGTGCTCTAGAAAGTAAGCTATACTCCTGTTCTTGCTTGTCTTCATGTGCGAATATGTAAGTCTTCTGTGATTGTTGTCATTTCCTCAGTGCATTCATATCCACTACTGTATGTTATGAACTTGCTCTCCCTCACTGAAAAGGGAATTGTTGGACCAACTTAAATGAATTGCTTCAAATGGAAATGCACAACTCCAGATTAAGTTAGCATTTACTATCAATGCCACTGGATGAAGTTAGAGGTACTTCAATGATTTGACTCCTCTAAAATGAGCATTGCTCCAACTTCAATATAAGGAACGGCAACTTCAAGTTTCTGATTTTGTCATGAGACTTAGTGTTCTCAAACTGTTTTCTACTCAAACAAAACAGCGGTCGAGTTGTTGCAGAAAAATATAAAGAAGTGTGGCCATCCTGACACCAGATGCAAAATGCCAATAAAGAAGTGAACCTATTTTTTTCCATTTTCACCAAAATTAGGATACTATAGTCTAAAGGGACTAATTGCAATTTCAAGTTGATAGAATCCACACAAGTAAACTGCCATCACCATGAAGAAAAATGAACAAGATTCATTCGAAACAGTATTTTACCTCCATGTACCTCTCTGCAGATCTTTCTGTCTCTGGAGCTGCACAGGTCTGATCTGGACCCAACAATGTGCCCACTGTTTAAAAACTCTTATTTATTGTCTCTCCCCTTCACCCTCAACCCAACTAGTCAATGCAAATGGCTGCATGTTGGAGGTCTCCATCTGTTTAAAGTGAGTTCTTTCTCTCCACTGTCACCAACATGCTGCTCATACGGAATATATTGAAAATTTGCTCCTACAAATCTTTAAATGTGGTTTTTCTTGTATGACACTGTAGGTAATAATATTGTAGGATCAAGATTTCTGAACTTAACATTAAAATTTGTCAAGTAAATTAGCATTTTACACAAGATTGAAAGGTTTTAACCTTAATACTTAAATAAATCAAATGAATTTGCTCATTTAATTGCAGTGTAGGGCCTTAAACTTAACACTGAAGTGAGTCTGGTTCATTTGGATTATACATAATGTTGCAAGGTTTTAACCCTAATATTTAAATTTGTCTGGTAAACTTTGCAGAACTATGAATTAGGTAGGGTTTTAACCATTACATTTAAATAGGTTTGGTTAATTTGCATGATTATTAACATTGTGGGGTGTTAACCTCCATATTTGAATTTTTTTACCTAAATTCCTGACTCCAGTTTAATTCCCTATTGGAAAGCACTTTGGCTCAGCGGCTGTTGTTTTAAATGTTGTTTATACAAAACGGTGACAACACGACAAATGTCACTAAACTACTCTGCCTCGTCGAACTTTCTGTACAATTCTTCTGTTTCGCTCGTATCAATAACTGAACTAGTAAATACAAACAACAAACTACTGACAAACGCTTCCAGATTATTTAAATTAGCTTACCTGTTTCGGTGCCCCGGAAACAGTTCTCCATAGCCTGAATTCCTTCCTGTGGTGACCCACTTGTTGACAAGGCTTTATCACCTCGGTTTAAGGTTCATATTTTATTCAAGCAGAAGAGTATTGTTGGCTACAAAATATAGCGTCAATGTGTGTTTTTAATGAAGAAAACTAAGAAAACCGCCTTTGTGTCTAAAACTCCATTTGAATTCGGAGCAACGCCGAGAGCGCGCAGCGTGCGTCTGACGTCACTAAAGAGTTTTTACCGACAAGATAGTTCCCCCCAAAACCTGCTCGACTGGCCCTCACCTGTGACTGGTATTATCAGAAAAGTCTGCTGTAAACCCTCATAGAGGAGCCACCCAGCAAATTATTACCTTGTAAAGTTGAACCATCAATTATTGATTCTCTATTGTAGTTGCTAAAAAACTTTGAAAGGGCTTGAGTAGATTTCTTACATTTAAAATCGAGTTCAATTTCACCTGTGCCTAAAGAATGTTTTGTTGTGTTTCAATAAAGGCAGTAGCAGCAACATCAGAGAATATACATTAATTACCTGCTTATTCTTTTAAAGCAAGATTTTATATCCACAAATTCAAATTTAGCACCTCGAGGTCCTTGTGAATTAACTTTGAAAATTAAACCACACTGTAAAATGCTACAAAATAATTTTCTTGGAGTCAACTTTTTTCTAATTTCTGATTGTAAATATATGAGTTGTTTTTCTGGTTAATTGAACTTAAAATGCTTAATTTTTTCACACCACTTTAGAACTTGAAAATACGGGTTCTTACAACTTGAGTCATTTGAATGAACGAACAGCTGAGAGTTACTTTACTTAGTGCAATAGATTAAGCTTATATGGAGCGAAACTAGCATATATTCAGAAGCTCAAGGATGCATTGTTGACAAGGGCCAGTATCCTACGCCCATAGATTTTTAGCTTATCTCACTGTAACCAGGAGCAGCCTACCAGATTATCTTTGTACTGTCTCTGGTCAAAAATGGCTTTGTTATAAATGAAGACAAGACTCAAGCAAGAAGTTATTTCTTCCAATAACAACAAGGCTATCAAAAAAATAATTTTTTGCACTTCCTTTGGTGTATTTATATGAATACATAACTTACCGCGGCTTTGTTAAATATAGATTGTCCTCTGGCATTTAGCTTTATTTTACTTTGTTCACCTCACCACGAACAATTGATGAGGGTTTTCACATATGAGGATTTTAGCTTGGTGTTTTGGAAAATAGTAAATACTGAAGTCTGTACATATATTTGCATTTTTCAGGAGTTTGCAACAATCTATAATATAATATGTGTGTCAGAGAAGTTGGTTCGTCCAAGCCGTAAACAATTTATATAAGAAACAGCACATACAGTATACAGGTTATCTATTGCACTGGTTGGATTGTTTGTGTGACAAAAGACAAGGAAAGGGTGTAAATAGTGAGGTTTATTCTGTGTGAATGAAAGTGACCAAAGACGTAAGCATGTGGGAGGGAACTCTCTCGCCGCGCATGTCTATTTGTGCCTCTCCGCTCTCTCGGCTCTGGTTTTGTGTGTTGGGGGGATGGGGCCGTGCCGAGGATGAGAGACTCCAAATATTTACCACTTGGCTAACTAAATATCTTTCTTTTTCGAACTGGGTTTCCTCCTTTGCTCTTGGACATATACGCGCTTTTCGGCCACGCATGAGTTTCGGTGGAATTTGGCCAAACTAAAGTGGAGTAGCTGTACGTCCACGACACACGCTTAAAAAGTCGACAAAATGTATTCCTCTGCTGGAGGTAAGTGCTGCTGCTGCTGCTAGCATTAGCATCGGGCTAAGTGATGCAGCTAGCAAAAATTAAAACTCTTAACTTAGTTGCTGTGTTTTTCGGTTTCGTTGCAGCGAGCCGTTGGTGAAACACACACTAAATGTCTGTTTAATTAAGCAGGTTAACATAAAAGTCAATAAATCCTTTGACGAAGAACATGTCGTCCCAGTCTTAAGTGGAGGCATTAGTAACAGAGGCAAGCTTAGCTAGCGTGCAACAACAACAAGCTGCTGTTAGCCAAGTTAGCTTCAGCGGCACCTCGTTTTCCGAACTTGTTTTTAGGCAACTTTCCTCTGTAATTCATCGCAATGGGCTCGACCGGTATACATTTTCTGAACAAATCGTGCGATTACAAACACATAGATCTTCATTTTGAGCGCCTCACAGTTGAAGACAAAGCACATAGTTGAAGCAGCATTCAGCGGCCGACCATGCAATCTAATCTCATCCACAATCTTAGCTATGATTAGCTTAACAGTATCCAACTTAAATGTGATTACTATATTTGTGTTGAATTGCTTCGCACTCTTTGTATTTTAACTAACCCCATCAAATTGCATTGTTAATGCATCGCTGCCTTTGTGGCTTTAAAAAATAAACGAAAACTATGTTCACGAAGTTTGACTGAGGGTGGTACAGTTACAGTATACTAACTTACTGTACTCGTTTGGTAAAAAGACAATTTACTTTTAAACATTGTAGCTATCATCATCTAGATTTTTAAAACCTGACTAAGAGAGGATATAATCAATACTAACACTATAATGCATTTCTCAAATGCAGAATTTGTTTTAGGGTTTGTTTTCTTTGTGCTCTCTGCAGAACTACAAAATGGCTTGGTGTGGGGCAGTAGGCTATTTCCAGGAGAAAGGGTGGCTTCAGTAGAGTTAGATTGCCAGCTTGCTCGATAACTTCTGTTTGCACAATGATAAGAGTCCCCTGATTGTGGGCGATGGTGCTGTGAAAGTGATAGAAGAGGAAGACATGCTGAAAAAGAGTCACAAATGTCTGCAGTTACTGTTAAGAATGAGTAGCACTTTCTACTTTCCCTCATCAGTTTACTGAATAAAGGCATTATTCTTAACTTGTTTAACAGTAAACTTGCACTTCTTACCTGTGTAAAGTGTATATTTTAGCCGCTATTTATATTTTGTCCCTGTGTGTCAGGCCAAGTGGATTTTTGAGCATTCCTAACATGCAATTTTTGTCCTCCGTAGCTACCGAGATGCTTGAGGGACCCCGTTCCTCTGGGTCAATAAGCTCTGGTAAGTTTTTCCCATATTTGGACTTTAAAGCTTTAAACTGGTCCCAGCACTGGTCCAGTGTAATTGCCCACATTATGGTTTTTGTGTCTTTCAAGCACCACAGTATGTACTCATCTGAAGTGCAATTTAATATTCTGACCGAATAATGAAATTGTCTGGAAAATAGGGCACAAGTGAATTGGTGCCATAGGTGAGATTCTACACATGGTATCATTCTACGAAGCCAGTTTCCTTCTAAATGCACCCCATTTTGTGCTCTGAATTGCATTGCACTTTTACACACTAAAGGGCTTTCATTTAAATCCACCATACATAGTGAGGTTTTATGGGTGTCCTTCTGTTTGAGCGATTGGAAGTGGAGCACAAAGATAAGATACTGAAGAGAAAGGAGTGTTTGCTCAGGCAGTCTGAAATATTAGAACTTGCAGATAATGCAGCATTTTGTCGTCTACCAGTGATGAAAGCTTAGTTCATCTTTTCCAGGATAATACAAAGCACGCATACACATTAAACCATGTGCACCTGGGACTCCAAACAGTCAAAACTAAGCAGTGTTGTTTAAAAGATGCCTTACTCTCTCTTGGTGTTTCTAAAACATGTGAGCCAGGTGGAGGAACAGCTTAATTAACATATCACTGAAAGAAACCGGTCGTACTATTGCCTTAAAATGATTACATTGAGCCACTGGTGGAGTAATTCAGTCAGTGCTCATTAAGGATACTCCTAATTCAAGCAAATGTCCATGTAACTTTTCACATTTTGGAATTTGTGAGGCATCATGATTTGTTAGAATGAAATTCTGTTATAATTTTGGCCACATGTTAAAGGCTAATTATCTGACATGGCTGAGGAGGTTATGCAGAACTCATCCTGACATGTTTCATAAGAGAAGTTTTATATCGATAATATTTGATCAGTTTAACCATTCTTTCTGTAATTTGGTTTCAAATATGTATGTATAAAAGGTATACCTGCGACGTCAGTTACATTCACGTACTGATTACTTTGATAACAGCAGATTTGTTTTTCAATATTTTTCCAATAATGACTAACTCATGGGTTAATCAAGTTTTTATTTTGTGTCATCATCAGCTTAGAAACACACAATTATCGATCGTGTGCAAGTCAAACAGTTCTGTTATGTGTGTAAGCACAGCTCTTATTTATGAGGTTATATACTAGTGATAAGGGTCTTTCTGATGTCTGTACAGTGTGAGCTTTACTTTGCTTTTGTTGTTTTCCTTCTTCTGACCCCCCTGGCTCAGACCCCCCATCTTCCCCGGTGCCAGAATATGTGTTCAAGCCACCTTCACGGCCAGACTTTGGCACAATGGGCAGGACAATCAAGCTCCAAGCCAACTTCTTTGAGATGGAAATCCCCAAATTGGAGGTCTACCATTACGACATCGACATCAAGCCTGAAAAATGCCCCAGGAGGGTTAATCGGTACGTTTATGTCTATATTTCATCAGCAGATCGGTGAGGAAAATGCTCTGGGCCTTGTGGTAATTTAGTATCTCTTTTTTGTTCTCAGTGAAATTGTGGAGCACATGGTCCAGCACTTTAAAACACAGATCTTTGGTGATCGAAAGCCGGTGTATGATGGAAGGAAGAACCTCTACACTGCCATGCCCTTACCCATAGGCAGAGACAAAGTATGTATTTTACAGGACAACTTGCAACAATCTGCACTTTTTAGAAAAATTGCATTACATCTGCCATTTTGTTTCTTGCCCATCTGTCACACAGGTGGAGCTTGAGGTGACAATTCCTGGTGAAGGCAAAGACCGTAGCTTCAAAGTGTCCATCAAGTGGGTGTCCTGCGTTAGTCTGCAAACTCTGCACGAGGCATTATCAGGACGATTGCCTAGCGTCCCGTTTGAGACGATTCAAGCCTTGGATGTGGTCATGAGACATTTGCCTTCTATGAGGTAGGTCTTTGATCGTTGTTGTATGAATTGTCATGAACTTTTGTTGTTCGAGCCTTTAAAGTGATGCCTTCAAATAATCCTCTTCTTACGAACAGCTGACTTTCTGCTTGTAGTTGTAAAATGACCACAAGGATGGCTGCTTATGTTTGAACATTGTTACAAATTTGCCACCCCCTGTTATTGCTACTCCTAGGCATTCAACATACAGTCACATGCAGACATGCAAAGATCAAGCAATTCAAGTCCACTGAATGTGTGAAAATCTGGTCACACCATATGAGTGAATACACAGATGTACTTAAATTAACAGAGACCACATTTACTTAAGGCCAAAAGGAATAAACATAGCATAATAGAAAAGTGCTGAATGACTTGGTTTTCACTCAGCACTGCTTAATTTTCTACCTTCTAGACAGGGATTGGTTCCATATGTTTCAGTATTTGGCAACAATAAAGTTGTGATGTTTGAATCTCGAAATAGAGAATCTGTCTGACTACATACTTAATTTAATATTCATTATTGCATAGTAGTGTAGTAGTCTATATCTCTTTTTCCTTATGTTTCTTTATTAAGGGACGTTATTTTAATCAGTTTATTGAATAGTTTCTGTTTACTGTTATTCAGAGTTGAATACTGACTGTTTCCTGTTGCAGGTATACCCCAGTGGGGCGCTCTTTCTTCACTCCTTCAGAGGGATGCTCCAATCCTCTTGGTGGTGGCAGAGAGGTGTGGTTTGGTTTCCACCAGTCTGTCAGACCTTCCCTCTGGAAAATGATGCTAAACATTGATGGTAATATTTTCTGTTTCTTGGAACAAAAATTATATAAAAGTGAAGTTGGTTCGATGAATCTAATCTCTGTGTGCTTGTTTTGCCTGCAGTTTCCGCCACTGCATTCTACAAAGCCCAGCCTGTAATTGAGTTCATGTGTGAGGTCTTGGATTTCAAAAGCATTGAAGAACAACAGAAGCCTTTAACAGACTCTCAACGAGTGAAATTTACAAAAGAAATCAAAGGTAAGTAAAGTGTAGGATGTGATGACTGATGCCTGGCTGTTGTTTACTGATTTTTTAATTTTTGTAAAGGTGGAAATTAGGACTTGATTCAAATGTAATTTCAACTAATTAGTCATTTAAAAGTCTTGAAAGATAGGAATCCTATCTGATATTGAGGTTTATACTAATATCAACAGTTATATTTCTTGCTTGTGTTTTGTTTTACTTGTTTTCTAACTATTTCTCACACAGCTACTCAAAGCTACATTTATTTTCACTTAGTTTTTGGGTATTTTTGAACCTCTGTAATCCTTTACTGTGATTCCTCCAATCAGGCCTAAAGGTTGAGATCACTCACTGTGGCCAGATGAAGAGGAAGTACAGAGTGTGCAATGTGACCAGAAGACCAGCCAGCCACCAAACGTGAGAAAACTCTTTTATTTTCTCTTTAATCAAAATGTGAGGTGTGTCCACGTACAGGTAGGCAGAGAGAATAATCCTTGTATAATCACATCCAGACTATTTGCTGTTTATAAAGCACACTTTGGTCCAGATGATGTCTTGAAAATATTTGATACCAAATTTGTGACAAACTGGTGTGAAAAGTCTCCCACTGGCTATAAATTTAAAAAGCTTCACAGGCATGCTGAGTGTTTCATTTGTTTTTTCCCATAGGTTCCCCCTGCAGCAGGAGAATGGCCAAACTATTGAATGCACAGTAGCACAGTACTTCAAAGACAAGTACAAGCTCATCCTGCGATACCCCCACCTCCCATGTTTACAGGTGGGACAGGAGCAGAAGCACACCTACCTACCTCTAGAGGTAAGCATCACCAACCCCCTTTTGTTTACAGCATTTACTATAGGAAAAGTAACCTTTGGCACTATTGATTTTCTTCAAAACATGTTTGTTTGTTTTATGTGGGACCTCTCTAGGTGTGTAACATAGTGGCAGGACAGCGCTGCATCAAAAAGCTGACTGACAATCAGACCTCCACTATGATCCGTGCCACAGCCCGATCAGCACCAGACCGTCAGGATGAGATTAGTAAATTGGTAAGTTATTGTGAGATAAATGTGTCCTGAAGTTTTCTGCTCTCTGCTTTAAAACCATCAAAATCACAAACCTTTAAGGTTACCGGGTTTTATAACCTTGTTTTCCACAAGTTTTCCACTTTTATGCAACAACATGAGAAAAAAACAAAGTGTTTACATTCTGCCGGCTGCTACAGACCAGGATTCATCAGGAATGTTTGCCCATTGGTGTGGAGCCAATAGCAGATCATGCCAAGATGGTGAACTTGTGAGCTCACCGGTCCAATCAGGCTACTGCTAGAAACACTACCAAAAAATAACAAAGGCAAAGTCTGTGTCATTGATAGTGGTAGACGGCCACTAACGACACCGACAGGACAGAAAAGAAACCTGGACACATATTGTTGTTATTTAAAAATAAGAACCAGCCTGGTTTAAGGAAATGTGCTTTACTTCTGCTCGAGATACAACTTTTTTTCAGTTTTAAACCAAACCCAGGCATAGTGTTTTTTCCTGATTGGTTCATGATGATGTTCAGAACTGACTGCTACCCTACTGCCCTTTTTTAAATGAATGACTTTTGTAAGAAGCCGCAAACATGCTTTGTAAGAACATGCATAATTGTCAGTTGTCTCACATTGTGATTTCGTTTGACGAATATATTTAAAATCTTGTCTGAAATCTTGAAGACCGACACTGTTCAGATATAGTTTGAGGTTGAGATAGTCACATTTATTTCAGCTGCTGTGTTTTTTTGCTCCCAGATGAGAAGTGCCAACTTCAACACTGACCCTTATGTTCGTGAATTTGGAGTAATGGTGAGAGATGAGATGACAGAAGTGAATGGCCGCGTTCTGCAAGCACCTTCAATACTATATGGAGGCAGGGTATGTTGAATGGTGATTTTTTAATGTGTTGTCCGCTGCCTGGAGCATGCATGTAGCCGCAACACAGTTATTTTTTTAAGTTTCATTGGAGTAAATACATTGTGTGTACACTGACTAGCACTAATGCGGTTGTTGTTGTTATTACGTCTTCCAGAACAAGGCAATAGCCACACCAATCCAGGGAGTATGGGACATGAGGAACAAGCAGTTTCACACTGGGATTGAGATCAAAGTGTGGGCCATCGCCTGCTTTGCACCGCAAAGACAGTGCACAGAACTCCTGCTCAAGTAAGTGAGATACATAAAATATATCCGCTCCACCATAGTGCAGATGTATTTCATGCTTTCATGTATGTGCGGAAAAAATATTGATTTATGGCAGTCAGCCTTTAATTACAGACCTGGTAGTGGTGAACAGTTGGAGCATAGTGTATGGGCTGAAACATACTGTCTAGATGAAACAGAGATTAAAAAAAAAAAAACACAACACAGATACATTGAACTTATTGGACTTTGTATCTCTTCAGATCTGTAACTCGGTGCATGTGTTAGTTGGAGGATCAAATGATGCAGCCAAAAACACAGCAACAACTTGATGTTGTCTTAACATAATTTGTATTTGTGCTTCTGTTCTTTTTCACCACATGTCATGATAACCCAGTTTACGAAGTGTTTCCCTGTACAAAGGTAGCTCTGTGGGGTTGTTGGAGCACATGTTGACTATGTACAGCTGTGCTATGTATTTATAGTGCATACGTCAGGCTTTATCTGTTGCATTCATGTACCTAACTGCATGACTGGCAGGCCCCATTTTATCTAGGTCTGCAGCACTAAACATAATGTTGCTAATAATATATTCAGTTAAGACAAGCATTCAGGTGGTTGAATTCAAAAA
The DNA here is from genome assembly GCF_022539595.1 of Amphiprion ocellaris. Classification (NCBI taxonomy): domain Eukaryota; kingdom Metazoa; phylum Chordata; class Actinopteri; family Pomacentridae; genus Amphiprion; species Amphiprion ocellaris. The sequence continues at coordinate 12,297,358 of NC_072780.1, forward strand.
TGTCTGCTTAGACACATAGTTTGGTAGTGCAGGCAATATATTGCACTTTTAGCAATCAGTTTCAAATGTTTGAGTTCTTGTTCTACAATTGATTTTCCTTTGTTAATTAAGTTTCCTTTTTTAATTCAGAGCTAATGTTGACTAAACATACCATGCTACCAACTGCTAGACAACTGCTAATTATCTCTGACCATTAAATAATCAAGTTCTTCTTCTGTCAGAGCTTTTACAGATCAACTGAGGAAGATCTCTCGTGATGCAGGGATGCCCATCCAGGGTCAGCCTTGCTTCTGTAAGTACGCCCAGGGAGCTGACAGCGTCGAGCCGATGTTCAGGCACCTCAAGTACACCTACCAGGGCCTCCAGTTGGTGGTGGTCATCCTGCCGGGGAAGACGCCAGTTTATGGTGAGGGACCTACATAAACTGCATGAAAATTACACTTTACATGACCAATATGGTCTTGACCTAACTATGCTCCAAGAGTCACTGTAATTAGTCTATGTGTGTGCATTTTTGGTATGCACTGGAGCAGGAACACCCACTACCTTATCAAGTTCAGTTAACAAATATCTCCTTGCTGCTCTGATGTGTTTTGTAGCTGAGGTGAAACGTGTTGGGGACACAGTGCTTGGCATGGCCACACAGTGTGTGCAGGTGAAGAATGTTCAGAAGACAACACCTCAGACCCTCTCCAACCTCTGTCTGAAGATCAACGTCAAGCTGGGTGGCGTCAACAACATCCTTCTCCCACAGGGCAGGTTAGTGGAAATACTGATACAGTCAAAATTGTGAAGTTATTCAGGTACATGTACGTCCAGCATGTTTAAGGAATGCTTATCATATCAAAAAAATGTAATGTTTAGTGTTCCATCGCTGCTAAAGCTATTTCTTAGAATTTTGCCTTCATTTCTTAGTCTGTGTTTTTTATTCCAGGCCATTGGTGTTCCAGCAGCCAGTGATCTTCCTTGGTGCAGATGTGACTCATCCACCTGCAGGAGATGGAAAGAAGCCTTCCATCGCTGCTGTAAGTAACATCACACCACTGCAAGAAGGTTAACTCCTCACTGAACTCTACATTTGTAAAGAGTCGGTCAGTAAAAAAATCTTGGACAGACACGGGGCCACATGACACCTTATTTCATCTTAAGTGTGACCCTCACAAATTGAGATGTATTCTAAACCTTGTCACCACTCTACCTCAAAAAAAAAAATGACATACAAAGTGAAGTGTGGCTTTGTTCTCAGAACTGTCACTTTTTCATTCAGCTGTAATCTGCAGACCTGAAGCAGAAGTAGTTTTCCAAAGGGGGTTAAATGCATGTTAAAAAGTGCCCCATTTCACTGGGTTTATTAAAAGATGTACCACCCTTTATCTGTAGCATTGTCATTCTGATTTATTCCTTCAGTTTAGTGTTATTTGCTTTTCCTTTTTAGGTGGTTGGTAGTATGGATGCCCATCCCAGTCGATACTGTGCCACAGTGCGCGTGCAGCAGCACCGTCAGGAAATCATCCAGGACCTGGCCACCATGGTGAGGGAGCTGCTCATCCAGTTCTACAAGTCGACCCGCTTCAAACCCACCAGAATAATCTACTACCGAGATGGCATCTCTGAGGGCCAGTTCAACCAGGTGACACTTGTCAGTGATGATACAAAATAATGTCAAAAAAATATCAGATTATGTGAACAATTTTATCTGCGCATGCGTACCAATCTAAAAACAAAAAACAGTTTGCAGTGGCTACTGTTAATGTCTAACCCTGCGTCTGTATCAGTGTAAATTTAATGTGTGTTAAATTTGACTTATTAAGCATTCTCTTTCTAGAAAACTTTCACATCTATTGACTTTGTTAACTGCAGGTTCTTCAGCATGAGCTGCTGGCGATTCGTGAGGCCTGTATCAAGTTAGAGAAGGACTACCAGCCTGGTATAACCTTTGTGGTCGTGCAGAAGAGACACCACACAAGACTGTTCTGTATGGACAGAAACGAAAGGGTCAGTATTGTGTCATGAGGTTAATTGTATACGTTTCGTAAACAATGAGAAAGTGCATACAAATATGAGGAACAGAAAATGTAGTATTTACTGGTGATTTCGGAAAAATATTCATCAAAGTCGTGTGAATTTAAGTTGTCCTCCCACAAGACTAGGTTTGTAATCTAAAGCTGTAATTTTACATTCCCAGCTCATTGAACCATTTTTGTGTGTATTTTTACAGGTTGGGAAGAGTGGAAACATTCCAGCAGGCACCACAGTGGACACCAAAATTACTCACCCATCAGAGTTTGACTTCTATCTTTGCAGTCATGCTGGCATTCAGGTAAGAGCTGGACTATGATCAGCTGTGGTCACACTAGTCGTATAGAGTAAAACTTTTGTAAATGTCCCAATATGATTCATAAACCCCGCTGTAGGGCTTGTGTGATATGCTGAATAGGCTCAGTTAAGAGGCAGGGCTTTTGTTCGTTTTTGAGTGAACCTAAGCCACATTCATAAAAATTGGCGGGAAATCCCAGGTAGAATGCACTCATGTAAAAATGTGATTGGTGGACTGGTGTGGTTTTACACCCATGTTCAATTATATAAAGGCATATAACTCTATGTGAAAGCCAACAGCACACAATTGGAGTCCTTCTCTTCAGGCTACTCCAGGCCAGGATACATTGGTCAAGGTAATAGGGGTTAGGGGAATGTGAGGCAAAGGTAGCCCTTTCAGTTGTTCTTGTACGCCTCTTGTCCTACCCTGCTTCCTTATATTTCAGTGAGGCTTGCTGATGAAACCCATTTTCCTTTGTCACAGTCAGATTCATCAAGGTTTGGAAAAGGAGGATTGTTAAGTTTTACCAGGAAGTCTGTAGTGTAAAGAATCTTGTTAGACTGAGAGTCAGTGAGCCAACCTTCAGCCAGGTAAGACTTCAACAGTGCCACCAGCATAAACGCAGCAGTCCATACTGATTTCACAGCAGTGCCAGTCAATTAGCGATGACAAACGATGGTAGAAAGAAACAAGTTGTCGAATACATTGCAGACTGAAAAAAACCTGCCAGTTGCTTTGTGTACATATTCTCAAGGAGCCCACAACTGAACTATGGACTAGAGGTTTCCCATGCGCATGTGTTTTATAAATCTTCTCATAAACACAAATGCTAAACCTGTCATCCATTATCACCTCTTGCAGGGAACCAGCAGGCCGTCTCACTACCATGTGCTCTGGGACGACAACCACTTCTCTTCAGATGAACTGCAGGTCCTCACCTATCAGCTTTGTCACACTTATGTACGCTGCACCCGGTCAGTTTCCATCCCAGCACCAGCCTACTATGCCCATTTGGTGGCTTTCCGGGCTCGCTATCACTTGGTGGACAAAGAGCATGACAGGTGAGGACTAGAGCATTTACCCTTTCAGACATTAATCATCTTATTAAACAGCTATGTACATCATTTTATGATTAATCAGGCCTTATGAAAGGTTTGTGACATCTATCTAATGTGTTTACCAATTTGCAATTTGTTTCCCTTCCAGTGCTGAGGGCAGTCATACGTCAGGCCAGAGCAACGGGCGTGACCACCAGGCCTTGGCCAAGGCTGTTCAGATCCACCAGGACACACTGCGCACCATGTACTTTGCCTGAGAGCGAGCACACAAACCCAGGTTGGCGTGGGTGAGACCCAACTGATGGAACACACTACCCCTCGCTGTCTCACTGTCAGCTGTAGATAGCATCACAGTGGTTTCACATCGTGATCTCCCAACCTAACAAACCTGTCAGTTACAACTATGTCTACAATTGTACTTCAGCCCCTAAACCCACTAAAACCAAACCAGCTATTAGACTGTAAGATGCAAAAGAAACCCTCTTTCTTGAGGAGCTGGAAGAGGTTTTATTTAAATGTTTTGCATTAGTGTGCATTTGTATTTGTTGTAGGGGATTATGTTGCAAAGTTTGAGAGGAAATGGGAAAATTTTTACACTGATAAAAGAAATCCACCATTTCTAAACTAGTTGGCTGTAACAGTAAACCATGGGAAGTCATGAATTTAGAAGATGTGATTCACCCTTCTCCTTCTGTTTTGGTTTGTTGGAGTCTTGGTGCTTGAAGGGAGAAGGAAAAATCTAAAGATGAGGGGGTCCATTCACTGTTGATATGCCTAATGATTTAGTCCTCTGACAAACATTATTTATCAGCCAATCAAAGCAAAGTGCACTGACCAGAATGGGTACTTCAATCAGGACAAAAGTACTTAATATATTGAGGGTTGTGTGTGATTTTTTTTCTTTTTTCACATAGGGCACTATGTGATTAAAAGTGCCATTTGAGACCATCTTTTTGTTGTCACTTCTATGTAAAACTATGAATTAGTTTGCCCACATCTGCTGGGTTTTCAGTATTTGTCCTTGATTGACACCGATGACCATTTAATGCCAAATCTGGTGGCAACTACAGGATTCTTTGCATCAGATTTGTTCAACCCATGAACCAACACTTTATAGTGTTTAGATAGAGATTGAAAGAACATAATTTTATCCTTTGCTGCCCCATTTATTAGCCTGAACTGATAAAGTTGCAACAGTAGCCTAATTCTCACACAGAGAAATAGTGTATTGGGACTGGCTCCCAGCAAGGACACCTTTCTAATGTATTCTGAGCCGTGTTGATGAAAGACACATGATGTAGAACTCATCATTAGAGGGGAACATAATGAAATCTTCTTTTTGGTTCCCTTCCGTTTTTATAGTCTGTTTCTATTTTTTTTGTTTGTTTTTTGTTTTGCAATGAATATGCATGTAGCTGACTCATGTTTTAGACATTTAGGCATTTGTGATAATTGTCTGTTTCTCCCTTTATACACATCAACCCTATTTCTATTTTGTAATGTATATAGCAGCAGGATAGTGTTTTCTGCAGTGTCACTGTCGGAGCGGGATATTTGTGTGGCTTCTCGATATCCAGGCATTTGGTACTGTGGAGTGAAAGCTGCGACGTTTTAGACTTTAACTGATCGAAATTCCCTAAAAGAACCTGTTTAATATAGTGTTTGCTCTGAGAATCAGGAGCAGTCATCGCACAAAAGCTTGGGTTTTATGCAAATGACTTTTTGTGAGTCTTTATACTATATAGTAATGTTGGTAATGAGGTATATTTTGAATAAGCTTTCAGTGGAGGCTGCTGAAAAATTACAGAGAATTTTTTAAAAGACTGGCCCACATGTAGTCTAAATTAACACTGTCTATTTGTATACAGATTTTAAATGCAAATATTCTCTTGCCTTCTAAGACTGTTAGTCTTACTAATAAACATTATTACATAATAACATCCCACCTAAGTTTTACTACTAAGTTAAGCTGGCGAATGTTGACATAGTCTTGATTGGAGGCGAGTAGTCTATATTTTCTAACTATGCATTGTTTTTAACCAAGAGATTTAGCAGTGGGATATCTCACATGAATTTGGGTCATTTATAGATGTAGATAATCAGGGCTTTATATGTTGTTTTTTTTAGCATATTGCATTTAGTAGCGTTTCTTAGGGCTTATTAGCGTCTTCATGCCTTTCCAATGGGATGAAGTATTGATGTGGTCATTTGTGACATTGTAGATTTTATAGCCTAAACATTGGCTGCATCCTTTGTAACACACAATCTTTCCTAGCCAAACAAGATTACAAACTTTTACATGATTAATAATCGAAAGATATTGAAGCACAAAAGGACATCTTGATTCTAGGTGCTAGAAGTTTTCACTGTAAACCACCTTAAATCCTCACTGGACTGGTCCACAAGGCTTTTTAGTTGTACGCTAAAAAGATGCTTCATCATTTTGAGGATCTTTTCTCTCCCTTTGATGACCTCCTTTATGTTTCCCTTTTTACTTGTTACCTGTAAAGCAACTAGAAATCCGACTGACTGTGTTTGTGGGGCATTCTGAAAATCATGTACTTGATATTTACTGTTATGATGTCAATATTGTTCTTATCGGTGCTGGTCTCACAACATGTAAATTTGGATGCACTTTTGATAGCAGAACATTTGGGTATGACTTCTATAGATGTGTGTTCCTCAATCGAAGCGGGAGGCTCGGCCATATTGTGTGACACTTGTGTAATTGTGTGGAAATGGCTGTGTGTTCTACCTCTTGTTACCTGTTTAAGTGTTATGGTAACATCACACTGCTGGCCATTTCCTTATAATTACCCCTGCTATCTATCTAATTGGCATTGTTTGAGTCTTGCATTGATAGAAGTTTTAAACGCTTGGTGTGCATGATGGTGAACGCGCTTTTTCAGTTTATGTAGTTTTTTTCATAGTTTTGCTCAAACTGATGAGAGAATGTGTTTTTTTTTTTCCTTGTAAGAGTTTTGAGTGCTGAGCTGTATGACCAAATTCTTGAACTGTGTTTTTACCGACACACAGCTTTCCCTGCTTTCTTTCCTTTTAGTCTATGCACCACTAAAATGACAGACTTTTTGACACGTTTGGTTTTCCACCAGAGCAGTTTAACAACAATTGCAAAGCCCACATTTGCTGTGATCATTGCATATCCTCGGTCAGGACAATGAACAACAGTGATGCTGTTAGTCAGACTGATAATAAAAGTTGCTTATAAGCTAAAAGAGACAAGAAAATATCCCATGTTTGAAAGATCAGCCTGAAAAATTTCACACAAAGTCTGTTGATGATGTGAATTCCAGCACAGAACAATTATTTCTCTGTGCAATCATGCCTGTAAGTTCTTCATTTAAGCACCAGTCTTACTCTGATCTGGTCACAATGAATAAATGAATCTTGCATTTCAAGTGAGACCTCTGTTTGGTTCTCTATTTGGGAGTAAATGTCCTTGTCCTAGTGAATACAGGTCTTTGTAATTCGACCATAAGTCTTTCAAATCAGTGAATTTAGTGTATTGCTATCATTCGAGGTCTACTCACAGAAGTTATGAAGTGTGGAAAGTGATAAAAAATGCAATACTTAATGCCTGCAACATCACAGACATCAAAAACTATCTGGCTTAAAAACTTTAAGGTATAATAATGAGAGGTGGGTTTGTACTTGTTGTTACTGCTTTACTGCTTTTTACATTACCTATACCAGCACCTTATAAAACCAGATCAGAATGGCATTGCTTTTCCTGGACATAAAACTCAAATATTTCGCAATGTTATTTTTGCACTATATAAGAATGGACTTCGTAGCTATTCATGCATTAAGAGTATTTATCAGGGGCCAGACTGGCAGCCTCTTTATTTTCTTTGGCATTGGTGGCTCTTCAAAATAAAAAAAACGCGCAGCCAACAGGCCTGAGAGTGTCGATGTGTGCACTCGCCATTCAGAGATAGGCAGACCAGCTGATCGGGAGGGATTCTGTCCAGCCAACCAGCATTCAGCCTGTCACTTTTCAGAACTATCCTAATGCCTTTAAATGATAACGAAAGAGTGACATTTGTAGTTGAGTGGGAGGGTTGCCTTTGTACAGTGATGATGAGAAAAAGGTGCTGTATGCAAAACAAAGTGACAGGTGTTGAAAGGAGGTGATTAGCGGCGGCTAGTAAGGTTTATATGATCACTTCTTGTTGGATGCCAAAGTGCTGTGTGAGGATGAACTGTGCTGGAAGGTTTGACATGGTCCCTGTCAAAGACTGCAAAATGCATATAAAATCATACTTAAAATGAGGCCTCTTTGTGTCAAACACCACCGTAAACTATACATATCAAGACTCAGAAGAGGCTTTTCCTTTTCGCATAAATCATGTTTGTCATAATGAGTTAAATCAAGAATGTTTATGAAACAAATGCTCCTAGCCTGGATGAATGTGGCACTGTTTACAAGTAAAATGGTGCACAAGGTGCTTAGTAAGGCATTCAGTGACATTACAGGATACTTTTATTTCTCAGAAATGTAAATTAAATGCATACATTCACCTCAGTTTGGCTGTTCTTCCGTTGTCTTTTGAAGTGGCCAAAACCTAGATAAAGCAGGTTGTAGAAATGGCTGTTTTGTAAAGTTATCCGCATATCATAAGCTAATTTAATCAGTTAATTGTATTTTCAAAATGGCATCTTTTTTCTTTTTTCTTTCAAAGGTGTGTGTAAATTTTAGGTTGAAAGAGGCTGAGACAAAATTTCTCCAAGTGTAACGATCAGCCTGTTTACTTTTTTGGACTTTGAATGGTCTTGGAATAAAAGATTTGAAGCAAAGCAACAACCAATACATCAGTTTATTCCATACCATTACCCTCTGTATAGTAATGTCTCTCCTTTCTGCCGCTTATCCGTCTCTTGTAGAGAAACTATTGCTGATGTAAAGAAATCTCTTGTAGAGTAGAGCCTATTTTCCTAGCTCCAAATAATAACAATGAATGTAATTAGAACCTGCGTGGTTTGTATTATTGTATAGGCTTATCCATCCAGTACATTTATACTCATCTTTGCTTCTCGTGTACAGCCTTCTTATTTTTTTTTTGTGTTTTTCTCTTATTTATAGGCTTTAATATTTTCAGAAAGTATTATTTTCTTCTTTAAGATCTCATTCATTTAGATATTACCCACATCACAGCTGATATCACTGATCTTTTCACTCATTAACATGAGATAAACAAGTCTACAGTTGAGATGTCTTTCTCTGGATGTTGGCTACTGTAGTTGTAGGAGACAAACATTTCACACTGGTGCAAAAGAGTAGTCATCTTTTCTGGCGTCATGCTTGTGTGAGGTGCCGTAACATAAGACTTGTGTGTGTGTATATATATAATTATATATATATGATGGTTGCTTCGGTGTGTGATTTTGTTTGCTGTTAGATTTTCGGCTCTCAGTCTGATATTCCTGTCCAGCCCTTGCAGAGTTGCCCTGTAAATTGTTAAAATCCTCCCTGAGTTTGGCTTTTTTTTTTTTTTACTCCTTAGTGCAGTGCCACATGAAAGCAAAGAAGCTTTTTGTTTGTCACTTGTGTTCCTTGCTTTTGTCAGGTGTTTCACTACGCAGCTGTTTTTCTGCATTTATAAATGACCGTCTAAGATTCGCATAGCACTCGACTGGCTTCAGCGGGCATAATTTTCCTGTTCCTATTCTTAGATGAACTTTTCTGATGCTTCGAACAGTTATCATGCCAATATTCACCCCGTTATCTGTAGCCATGTGACACCAGTGTGGCGTCCACAGGGCCCTAGCAGTTAAAGTTCACCTATATTATTGTTTTTAGCCTCAGCTATTGAGTACCAATTCAAACGGGATACTGACCTACCTGAGGAGCGAACCATGACCCTTCACGTCTACCGGATGCAGTTGTGTTGTGTTGCTGTTTTTATAGATTAAAGTTGTTTTGCCAATACTATTAGCCATACAGGTAACACAGGTTTTACAGATGGAAATGTTTAATCTAAATCTAATTTGTTAAGATTTTTATCGTCTCAAAGGAATGAATTCCATTTCATTTACCTGTCAATGTCTACCAGTTGGGTTGCCGTGGCTGAATTTTCTCTGTTTTGTTTGCCATCTTATCTTCATTTTTTTATCTGCAATTTGCCAATTCATGCAAAATGGCATTGAATATTGGCATATCTGTACATTGACAAGTAAATTTTGAGCCTAAGAGACACGGAGCCAGAACATGATGGCTGCATCCGGTGGATATTTGGAGCAAGGCTCAGTATTAATCAGATCTTGACTGAGTAGAACCGTTACAGAGCTTCACCAAACCAAACCAATGCCATCCAGCTGATCTACATGCATCCAATCATGCAAGACTCGTGGGTATTTTTTGTATTTTTTCAAAGCATTTCTAGTCTCGAGAATGACTTGGCTTTTTATTTTCCAACTTGGAGTAAAATTTAAAAAAAAAAAAAAAAAAACTACCTCAGAGCAGTGTCAGGTGCTAGATAATAATATCCCTAATTTATAACAATGGTAACAAAATCAAAAATTGTAGTGACCAAACCAATACAAGCCAATATCACATGAGAGCACTGCTCTTTTCTTGAACCTTAGCAAATGGAAAACCAAGTAATCGTGTATGACTGGTTGCTTGCTTTAGTTGGTTACATCTTAGGGGACCAAATTTTTGTAATTGGGAGTTTCATTGTTTGTGAGTCCTTTTTTTAAATTTTATTTCTTCATTTTAAAAGACTGACGAAAACAGCCCAGCCGATCTAGGACTCATTCACTTTAAAGGTAAACATGACTGAATCTTTCAAATGTGCCATCGTAATTACCATTCACTACGATAATGTGTTAATGCTCCAGCAAAACCTTGGTGATGAGGAATGTTTGTAGAGGCGGCGATGGTTTGTTGAAAGACGTATGTACAGCAATAATGTTAGCGTGTGGCTGTAGATCATTGGTACTTTAGGTCTTTATACCAGACAAGAGCGCTCAGTAAACATGTTGGACTTTTAGTAGGCGGGACAAGGTGGCTGTATGATTAGATAAACTTTGTCTCAATATTTGGAGCCAGCGTTTTCTGTTTTCACCAGAAATACAAGGTTTCATACTGGATAGAGTGATCATATGCCTCCACATTTCTGCCATTTTGACCCACAACAAACTGCAATAAAACCAGGGTGCATGTCCCTGTCTCATACAGTCACTTCTGCTTTTCCTACGAGTAGCCGCACCCAGCGCCGTTTTTGTTTAGAGTATAAGATGTAGTTTGCATATGACGATTAACAAAGGGAATCTACACATTTGAATACACTTTACGGCGTATCAAATCATTGTAAACTTCGATGAAAAGGTACATATGAGGTGGCATGGCTGTTAAACTACAAGCTGTCGTCGTTTAGCCGAAACCGAAAACACCCGGCGTGTTCGTAGTGTTTATTTTTTTATGTGTGCCTTTTGTCGGATCTCTCTCTTCTCCATCTGCCCCAAGCATTGGGTTTGTGAGTCTTTTCAAAATAAAGGTTTGACAATAATCTGCCATGCCGCATAAAAAAACAATTTCCATTTTTTTAATTATCATGCAACCTTGCGTGTAGATGCTGCATAGAACGATCAGTATTTGTGTTTTGCACTTTCAAAGCAGTCTCAAAAAAAAAAAAGTCGCCCACGTGAGGTTGGGCAGAAAGTAAAAAAGAAATAACTGACGAGGTATTTTATGCTATCAATAGGAATTATAAGGAATAATATGACTTTGAAGAGCTTTTCTAAAAAAAAAAAAAAAATTGATATATCTATATATATTCATGAAGTACCTCATAAGCCTGATATATGCTGCATTGACTTTTTTTTTTTTTCTCTTTAGTGTACTTCATATTGTCCAATAACATTTTCATTTTCCCCTCTTGGGAGGTTTGAATGTCACTACAGGCTGTGCACATGCCACAACCAGTTAACCTGATAGTTCTGTTGTTACACCTCGTGGCCAAATGATAATGTGTCATTTATGCAATTTAAATCTCATCCCAATATTCCTGAGCTCATCGTATTTTCTGTCTTTTTTTTTTTTTTTGCATATTCCCTGTATCCGTATCGCCAAAAACTATCGAGTGTAGTTGACAAAGAGTTGATGTGCGCCAAGCATCTGTGGTATATCACGACTGTTGACTCAGGTATTGCCATGAAAGGGCTGTATCTGCTTACCGTTTCCCCCCCATCATCCCCCTATTCACACACCTTTGTCTTAAAATAGCCTTAGAGCTACACGTGAGGTTCCCATTTGGCCTTAAAAGTTGAACAAATTATGCACTACAATTTTACAAACTTGACAGAAAGCTTGATTCCCATATAGACGCTTTTTTTTGTTTTGTTTTTAAAGACTTCACGTTGAGTCGTTGCCATGTTATCTACCTCCTATGAATGTAGGGTCTGTCCTGGAGTTGTAGTCGACTGCAAAACTTTTGATTTTTCTCTTTCATTTAAGGAAAACAGACAATCATCTGTAGACTCTTGAAAGATGTAAAATATATTCCCCTCGTCATTCACAGAACTGATTCCAGGACACTCCGTTTTTCTTCATTTTTCCCTCCGTTTTCATTTTCTACCTTGTGTTTTTCAAGCGTGATGGAGAAGCAAAGTGACCAAAGTCTCTTGGCAAAGGCAGCCCTGCAAAAGCTGTGTGAATTCAAACCTCCCTTCATTTGTGTCATTTTGAGCTCAATTTCGAGTTATATATACTTATATATATATATATATTTTCTCTCTTTTTTTCTATTTTCTCCCTTATTTAAACCACAACATGCCAAAACTGAATTTGCTGTCATTCCTGTTCTGGTGAGGGTCTTTATGTTGCTGATTTAATTTGTTCACATCCACTGCTAAGCTCCTTGTTCTTGTTGTAAAGTTGTAAGCTTTGATTTCTATTTTACATTTCCTTATTTTTTGGTAACAATTATGCTTACAGAACACAAGATATGCTGTAAACCCTGTTAGGACATAATGTGAATACGTATCACTTAATATAGTTCACTCTTTGGCTTGACTGTAAGTTGCGTTAATAAAAATGTTGAAAAAGTCTTCCTGTTCGTGATTTCTTTATTTAATACAGTTCCATGATTTATACCGACGGTGTATCATTATGACATTTTTATGAGGAATATTGGGATAGAAAACAGTCAAAAGAATTAGCTTGATCCTGATAATGTGGGGTAGAGTGAGACATTCAGTCAAGGCTGACGATGTTATGAAAATATGAAAAATAGAAGAGGGGACGTAGCTTTGCTCTACATTCTTTAGGAAAACTGTTTGATGATGCTAATTCCAGCGTTTCATGTGATTCACTGTTTTCTTCTTCTTCTACCAGCTAAAAAGGTAATGCTAACAGGGTTGTTGTGGGTCACATGTTCCATGCATAATAATTATTATTTAAAATATTATGTTGATTAAAAAAAATTCCCATAATTACAAGAGACATCAATGAAAAAAACTACCAACAAAAGGAGGTTCAAAATTAATTTTAACTGTTTTATTTGAGATTCAATTTAATCATCAGGGGGGTGGGACAATAGAAAAATGGCATTTTATGGGGAGCTCCAGACTTCTTTGGTATTTAAAAAAAATATTTTCAAACATTCTTTTTAGAAGATTTGGTCTCAGGACATGGGAACTTACACAACAACTGCATGGTTTAGTATTTTGTACGTGGATTATTTGAAATTTGATGGGTGGGACAACCCGTATAAGGCTCTGAAGCTGCTCAAAATTCAGAGGGGTGGTCTTGTCTGAAGTTAAATGATGAAGAAAATCATGAGAAAGCTAACAAACCACACTGTTTTCAAGTGAAATGATATTAATATATTATCCAAGCAAAGGCAAACAAACACATCTTTTACAGGATTGGACAAACATAACGAGTCTGAATTACACACCAGCAAGTGGCATTCAAACTGACACATGCAGTCTTGTACATGACCTACAGAGGGGGCCAAAACTACAGCTGAACCCCCATACCTGCCAAAAACAGAATCTAGTGACAACAGTTAAGTGAGTCTGAATGGATCAGATCCTGAGAATACCCAACAAATACTCAACATCATCTTTTTCTTTTCCTTCTTTACCTCAATTAAATCTGAAGAGTGCAGCCTCCTCATGAGCAACTGCACATTTGATCATTCACACAATTTGCACCTGAAAAATATCCATAAAAGGCTGCTGCTTCTGCTCAGCTTCTCAAAAATGTTCTGTTTAGGAGATGTAGCAGTGTCGGTACTGGAGGACCCAAAACAGTCACATATTAATCGTACAGCAACGGAGCAGTGCTAAACTGTGGCAGAAGTAAAAAGGGAAAATGACAAAAAAAAAGCAAAGCAGTTCATCATGAGAGGCATGAAGAGGGATGTGACAGTCTGAATTATTCAGAACAGGGAATATTAAAGCCTTGAATACTGTCGGGAGAAGCTCATCTGCTTCCAATCCAATAATAAGCCAATAAAATATTCAATCAAAAATGAATACGGAATATATAGCAAAATGAAGATTAGTTTCGCTCTGTATTTTTGTTTTGTTCATTTCAGCACCATAAATGTATGAAAATGGAGGATTTCAGGGAAGATAAATGTTTTATTCCCTCCCTCACTCATACATCAGGTCTAGATCCCATTTTAATTTCATTCACACCCTAAGAGAAAATTGTAAATGATAGTAAATTGGTAAATGTTATTCATTTACATGCAGCTAAGAATAAATGTGTTGATACAAGTGGGGTTTTCACTGGGCACATTATGTGATTCCAAATTGAAACTGGCCTTTTTTTTCCGACAATTCAATAAGCATAGTTATTAGTACTGACTCGGCCACAGCTGTGCTATTTCTACTGTTACATGTCAAAATGTGTTCTGAGACCACGTCCACGTTAAATCCACCTCTGAGGGGCCGCTTCTATGTCACTTACAGGAACATTTCAGAGCAGGTTGAGCTGAACTGGAACATTAAAGCACAGCTGCGTCCTCACCTGATTCCTGAGTCAAAGGAAACACACGGGCTGCTGAACTGCAGATAAACGGTAAATAAAGCAGAGGTATTATGAGGTTCAGTTTGAGGCACAAGAGGGATTTCAGAAGAGCATCTACTATTTGTTTACATGGGTTAGGGTTAACCCTCATCAGCATATACTGTACGCTGTATGAAATATATTCACACAACACCTTCCCTTCATTTAGCTTTGAGGTTACTTCACCTGAATTTCAAATTTTCTCACTTACCTCTTGTGATCTATAGCCCTGCAGAAGGTTTTTTCTTCTTAGATTTCTCACCTCGTGCCAGTACAACAGGACTTTTTCCACAGATGACAAAGGCAGCTTTTGTCAGTGTTAATAGCATCGCCTCCTCTCTTCCTACTGCGACCAGTCAAGACATCTGCTGGGACAAAAGGCTGGTGGAGACGAATGAAATTTTTCAACAAAAAAAAATTACTTGCTTACTGCAGAATGATCAAAATATGTACATGGTGCAATTAGAACTGTCTAAACCAGTACAAGTCAAGATTCTGTTTTCTGCACCATTATTTGTCTGAATCTTTCCTTCATGTATGGCTGAATTACTCCATTGTTACAGCATGACATTGTGTAGCACAGAGTAGCTTTACATTGTTTAAGGAGAGTCATAGGTGAGCTGGTGTGCTTGAACTGCCCTGAGTGTGGAGGAGTGAATGAAGAGAGGTGAGGACTTCATAAATCTGCACTTTCTAGAGCAGGGGTAGCCAACACGGTGCCCGCGGGCGCATGGTTGCCGGCAGAGACCATGTGAGTTGCCCCAGACACATGTTCTAAAAATGACACTAGTCACCATGAAATTCCTTATAAAAAATTATAATTGCTGTTCTTTTTAAATCAAAAAATACTTACAGTAATGCAGATTTAAAATCACAATATTTATTATAATTTTTTTTAAAAACAAAAATATCTTCGGTGTAAGTGAACTTTGACCTTGTCCGAGTCAGAGTTCACTGCGCATGTCAAACCACCACGTCACTCTGCGGAAGCGTCCGGGCGGAGACACGGAAACTAGATGTGGTTTTTACCCCCAAAACACGATAGAGAAGTGAAAGAGAAAACACTATTTTCAGGATGACTGGGAGGAAGAGTCCTTTTTCACGACAGTGAAAGATAAATGTATGTGTCCTATTTGCAGGGCGACTATTGCGTCGGCAAAGCGGCACGTTGTGGAGAGACTCTACTTTAGCCGCTACAAAGCTTCCATGCTAACTAGCCACCTGGTAGCACACATAGACTGTATGCGCACTACGGACAGAAAAACACGGGACTTAAAGGCAGCTTTGACAAATACTGCGCGGCGAAAAATTTCTTCGTGGAGAAAAATGTACCATTAGAAAGGCTTGTTTCAGTGACGGGTCGCCATGCAGGCTTCATTGTACGATGCAGAGGTGATCCAGACTTCCCAACATTCCTACATTACCACTGCATCATTCACCAGCAGGACATATGTATGTACAAAAGTGGCCGGATTTGATCATGTGATGACTCTTGTCGTGAAGATCATAAATGGCTCCAAAGCCAAACAACCAGGACATTGAAGGTGCTGCTGGAGCAGCTGTCAGTTGAACATGGTGACCTGTTACTACACACAGAAACCCCATGGATCAGCAGGGGAACAGTTTTGCAGCGTTTTTTGTCACTGTTGGCCGAAATCAAAGAGTTGATGCAATCCAAAGGGGAAGACACCTTGCTGCTTGAGGACACTGAGTGGATTCTTGCCCTTGCATTTTTAACGGACATCACTGGGAAACTGAACCATCTGAACTGTGAGCTGCAAGGTAAAGGTAAGACATGATAAGCTCTGCAATGCCAGGCTTCCCACTAACACACATTTACAGACAAAGAAAGAGGTAACATATGTCGTCATTCAAAACACTGCCATTACACAAAAGTGTGAAAAATAATTTGTTGAAAACATGTAGCGATTTGTTGTTACAATCTAGATGCTGTCTAGACAAAGGTAGCTGTGCAAAGACATTGCTTAAATAATAGTTTTCAAATCTGACCAAAACAAAAACTTACAAGAACCGGACCAAATGCTACATGATGTCTATATCAAAACGTATCGAGGTTTGATACTCAGCTTTATGTCAAGAACTATATACTTATGAGGTACAGAAGGGTGACGAATTAAAAGAAAAATCAGCATGAAGGGGAAACGGCTTCAATGCCCTGGAGAGTTGCATCTACTGAACAGCATTCTTTGAAAAGATGTTTCCTTATTTGCTGTTTTGATGGTGGTGCTGGAGAGTCTAACACATTGGTTCAACATCTCCCATAGGTGTTCATTTGGGTTGAAATCTAGTATAACAGCCAGCTGATTTGCACTCTGTGGAGGTCAAGAGTTAAGGTTTTCCTTCAATTTGTCACTCATCAAATACATGTTAACATGTTATGCACGTTATATAATAAGAGACTAGTTTGTGAGATTTATTAAACTTTATTCATCATAATTTTGCTGATAGAAATGTAAAAAGAAATCTGTTAGACATGAGGTTGACGTGGAAACGTGAACAGGCAGGAGGGCTGGCACAGATCCACCTCAGCTTTTTATAATGTTACATTTATTCCAAAGAGTATCCATATAAGCTCTTTTATTTGTCTTTATTTTTCCTGAAGTGCAAGATAGGTTTCAGAACAAATGGTTCTGACATGAAAACGAAGATCACCTCACCTCTGTCGTTTGAAAATATTGAACTTATTTTGAGACTGACATTATAAAAACATCACAGGACATACAGTAGATGTACAGTTTTACCATTTGGCTTTGCTAGATGCATTTACCATTCAAGGTCACATTATTTTCAATCAGATTTAAGAATTTCAGACTTTATTTGGAGCATGATCAGGGCTTTGGCATACTGCAACACTGAAGTGAAGAACCATTAAGGAGAGACGGGGTTTGTGCCACATTCACAGAAATAAAAACATGAACAGATTGGCTTATGTAGATGGTAAAGATGATGGGCAGTGACACTGTGACAGTCATACTCCAGACAAACACATCAGACAGCTCAAAATAAAGCAAAGGATCATGTGTGACCAAACACTACACACTATGAATCACCACACTGATAAAAACCAAGAGAAAGAAAACAAAACTAGACAAAATTAACAGACACAGTGCTTGATCTTTAAAAAGGAATATTATAAAGTCATTTTTCTCCTACATAATGGAGGGGTTGTGCACAAACAGGCCTTTTAAGCTCCAGTGGAGAACACCGATCCAAGAGTTTAAGACCAGCAACACGAAAAACAGGAAAGGATTCAGTTGAATGAGGGTGAAATAAAACTCAGCTACACAGGTTGTTCAGACATGGCAATGATGTGTGACACACACAGATCTCTTGGACAATATTTGCTCAGAGATCTTGTATTCCATCGCCTTTTCTTGTCTTCGTTCTGGAGCTTAGATGGCGATCAGGAATAAAAGACAAACACATCTGAAATCAAGGGAAATGACTACAAGTAAGACATGTAACTACAACAATAAATTAATGCACAAATATGGCCCACGTACATAACAAGATGTTTTTTTTTGTTTCATTCTCACTGGAATTACACATTGAATAGAAAGATCTTTCATAAAAAGTTATAAAATAAATAAGCACTCTTTCCCTTTGAGTTTTGAGTAGAAAAAAAGTTGCACAGCATGCAGGCCCAAGAGGAGAAGGAGCAATAAGATTTCATTAAGTATGTTATTTTGCAGTAGTATCTCGGCGCTCTTCTCCTCTTCTTTGGCCTTCCTTCGTGGTCAGAAACACACACACACACACATGCTGGTGGGTGACGGTGACCCACTCAGAGTGGACAGTGGAAGCTCCGGTCCTCAGTACACCCAGTTCACTGGGACCCACTGGGGTTCACTGCACAGTTTGTCCACTTCCGCCTGTAACGTCTCAAAGGCCTTGTCCAGGTTGTCGTTGACGATGGTCAGGTCGAAGTAGTGGCTGTAAGCCCTCTGGATCCGGGCGCTCTCATCCACCGTCTTCCTCAGGTCCACGTCCTGATAAAACACAAAGGACAGGTCACTTCTGGAAACATACAAAGGCTGTAGACAGAAGACACTTTACACATGTCAGCATTCCTGCACAGAGAAAAGAAGCCTGCAAGTTTATATATACAGCATCTCATCATACACAGAGGTAATTCAAAGTGCTTTACAGGCAAATGTAAAAGAATGCAACAAAATGAAACTTAAATTAGTCAAAAACAGTACAGGAAATTTGAATAAAGTACACGCAGATGTATAGAATAATTAAAACTGATTGATACAACAGCTAAAAAATGGAAGAGATGAGAAAAATAAAAGCATAAAAGAGATAAAATCTACAATTACTAAAACTAAAATTACCTGAAGAAAGGTGCAGACAAATTTAATGAAAGCACGGGCAAATTAAACCAGACTTTCTAATAAAATAGATTAATTAGAAGCAGTGGAAGAAAGAATGAGGGAGAAGAAAGGAGTGAATGACTCCAGAAGTAAAAATGTACTGCATTTGGTAGAACTTTTCATTTCAATTAGGCACCACTCCATGATTTTAGTCTTTTAGTACATGATTATTGTGGAAGAAAGGAGTTCACAATAACAACTACAAGTATAGCAATATCTAAAATACTTATTAATGAGTCAAATTCATGTTTAAATTTGTTGTGTGCTTGTCTGTTAATAACATAACATGGTATCAATATTTCATTTTTTAAACATCACTGTTATTGTCAATACCGGCACATTGTAACACCCCTATTTTGCACACAGCATTTCGAGTTACTTGCAGATCAATATTTAACACACAAAGCATGATTTTTATGATTTGTAAATAAAAATAATAAGAGAATCTTTTGCTATTGATAGTTTAACTGTCCAAAAACATATAAGTAGCTCTATTTTTGCAAACTACAAGGTGAAAATGTTGTGTCCATGTTGCTGTATCTGTACATTTTCCTGGTTAGGCCTCTTCTGCGTATGTTTACAGTGTGGTTAAGTGATTTTTACTGAGGCTAAAGGTGTTTAGCTTCCATCGCTTGTGCAGATCTGGATGTCTAATTTTCTTTTCCTGGTGGCTATATGTGGTTATCATAAGCACATCGCCGTATGTGTGTGTTGTTGTACATGGCAGCTGGTAACCTACCGTGAGCTGCTTAGTTGTGATGCCTGCGTCCACCACAGCTTTGTGCATCGCCTTGAGAGTATCAAAATCTGGCGCTGCGATGAAGACCACGTAAGGCATGAACTCGGCTGTTTTCAGTACCTTCAAAGCCTGGAAGGACAAAAAGAGGCGACACTGAAGTCAAGGCAAAAAAATATATATATACACACACATACATACATAAATATATATACAGTATATGTATATACATAAATATAGTGTGCAGCAAGTCTCAAATGGTAAAAAGCTCTGTATAATATGCAGACATTCTGTGTAGGTTGATATGGATGGCTTTCTAAATTTAAATGTTTCTTTTGAAATATCAGCTCTCTGACACAGTAAATCCACCCTCAGTATATCAAACCTTTAACTCTGTGAAACATTTAAGCCTCTCACACCTGTGGGTTGACATCCAGGATGCAGGTGCGTCCCGTGCCAACCACCTCATGGATGGACTCGATCTTTGTGCCGTACAGGTTGCCGTCGTACTCGCCGTGCTCCAGGAAGCGGCCGGCCTTCACATCCACCTCCATCTCTGTCCTTGAGGTGAAGTGGTAGGAGTTACCGTCCAGCTCTTCATCACGGGGCCTCCGAGAAGTGTCTGACAGGAGAGAGGACTCAGTTAAATGTTGTCACTTGCAAAGCTTTTTTTGTGTGTTGGAGTGTGGCAGAATTTAGAAAGACATCTGCGTGTGCCGTACATGGTATAGTGGTGCCAAAGCGAGTGGGCTGGAGGACCATCAGCCGGTTCTTCAGGCTGCGTCGGCCGACTCCTTGAGCACCAATCAGAACCAGCGTCTTCCTCTGGAACGCAGGCACCTTTGCCACTTCCTCATAGATCTGCAGCTCGTGTCTGTCAAACTCTGTTTAAGCACATTTTAAACCGTTAGCCAATCACCGAAACAGAGGATGAGGCTATCAGCTGAGAGGAGAATCTTCTGACCTGCATTCTTGGCTGTTAAATACATCATCTTCTTCTTCTTTTTCCCCGCTATGGTGCCACAAAGGATTCCTGAAGGACCAAACAAGACAAAGCATTTATGCACCTGTACTTGTTTTCTATTAAAGCATTTGGCCAGATGGGGGCAGACGTGGACTAGTTTCTGAGTGCTCAAAGTAGCTATCCAGACCTTTTTGCCATAAATCAGCCTTCAGTGGTAAAAGCAATAAAGAAGTGACAGAAGTCTGGCAGTGAACCAGTTCACAGACTTTAGGCCAATCTTATCTTTTCAACATCGGCTTAGCATAAGAGAGAAACTGGAAACTTGGGAGAGTTTAAGCTCCAACCGAAAGCAT
This sequence comes from Amphiprion ocellaris, assembly GCF_022539595.1. NCBI lineage: Eukaryota > Metazoa > Chordata > Actinopteri > Pomacentridae > Amphiprion > Amphiprion ocellaris. The sequence continues at coordinate 12,318,227 of NC_072780.1, forward strand.
CATTCAGAGTGTTTCAACAGCGATTCAATAGAGCCTCACCTGATCCATCAAAGTCTCTGGGGACAAACGCTTTCCTCTTCTCCTCCAAGAACTGACTGGGTATCAGTCCCGTGGCTCCGCCCACTACATGGCACGCCTGGCGCAGATTACAGATCAGTCAAGATTTTTTTGCCTCTTTACTGACACTCGGTGAAAGAAAACACACGGGGGAAGGCTCACCTGCCACCAATTGGGATCCTCTCGGTTGACGATCTGAAGAATGTCGCCTTTATTGAAGGCCATTCCCGCCTCTCGACAGGGGATCAGGTTGTCATTGGCTGGGTTGTAGTCAAAGTATGGCCGCACATGCACCTGGGACGAACAGAGGCACAGATCTGAGCCCTTTGCAGTAACTAAACTTGTAATTATTCCTTAGGTTTCAAGGGTATTTCTCAAAGTCTGATTAGAGTCACTGTGGAGGGGGCACAAAAAAACCCAAAAAAGCTTGACCTCAGCATGCCGTCTCACACAACGACAGCAGCTCCTTCACACCGGCTACGTCCTGTGTCCCACACTGCACCCGACACAGCTCTTCATGCTGCGCCGACAGCACAGGCTTTTGCCAAGAAGGGTAAGTGCTCTGGCCGATGGATTAGATTAAACAAGCAGCCAGAGGAAGCAATAAAACAAGCTAGTAAAATATACTGCGCAGCACACCCCGAGCCACAGAGCAGGATGTGATTTTGCATTATGTCTCATTCACTTTTACTGCTCTTCAAGCATTTCCAGCTTTATGTCTCTTTGTTCAAGATGCACAGTATCTTTTTCTTTTTTTTTCTTCAAAAGGGGCACGCGTGAGCGAATCTGTCGAAGGCTGTCATAAATTACTGTACTTTTCGTGTAGGGTGCATGACAGTACGGGAAGCATGTGTGTGTGGGTATTTGGGAGTGTGTGCGTGAGACAAAAACAGCAAGTGTGACCTAGATAGCATGTGGAGTGTTATTAATAGGGCTCCCAGTGTTCACATTCCAGCACGGGGGATTGTGGGAAGGCCGTAGGACACATCACCAGCCCCGGTACCACCGCCCAACATCTGACGCTCGTTATGTAAGTGGAAGTGTGCGTGCTTTTGTGTTTACATTGCCATGTGCCGTTTGTGTTCACCTGCGGGGGTGCGGGAGCGTCTCGGTAGCTCGGGAGGATTTTCAGCGTGATCCCTCCGCTGCAGTCTTTGAGCATCTCCTGCAGCTCGGTGGGGTTGTTGCCGACGTCCTTCCCGTTCACCTCCTTGATGATGTCGCCCACGTGGAGCAAGCCCTGTCTGTCAATCATGCCACCGTGGAGGATTCGAGCAATGACCAGGTCGTCCTTCTCCACGCGGAATGTCACACCCTGAGGGGAGGAAGAGGGAGCAGGATGATGCTTTATCCTCATATAACTGTGCTCACCTTGTTTCATCCACCTTCACCCACAGTCCCGCTGTTCTGGCATCTACTCACAACCTCAATCATTCACTTGCCCCCATCGCGTGCTCTACAACTACCCCCCCGGCAGCATCCACACACTCAGTCATGGTCTTTCTCACCAGTGGCTCTCCGGCCTTCTTTCGGATGCCGATCATGCGCACGGCATCGGCCTGCATCAGAGCGCTGTTCACTGCTGCGTCATTGGCCGTCTCAGCCGGGGGCGGGACTTCATAGCATTTTGAGGCCACCATGTCATGAGCCTCCAGAAGAGACTGAGAGACAGAAAGGAGGACAAGGTGAATGAGGGGAGAGGAATAATGCTAAAAGCAAAACTTTCTTTCACAATAAAACACATTCTGGCTCGATGTAATCCAGTCAGAAATGTCGCTGCTACAACCTCACTTGGTCTGGTAGCTCAAAACCAAGTCAGTAAGCCGGTTTTATGACTTGTCCATACTTATGCCGCTGTAAAACTATGTTTAAGTATTTACTGTTATCCTATAATTGTCAGCTGACGACAGTGAACGCTGTTTTCTAAAAGCACAGTGTCGCTTAAAATACTGCTGACAAAACTGAGACTTGATATTTCAAGTGAAAACTGAGGATGGTAGTATGAGACAAAATATGTACTACAGCAGGTAAAACAATCGAGAGCTACAATAATTATACATGCAAACAGTCTCCTCGAGGGAAGACAGTAGGAAAGAAGTCTCTACCGTTACTAATTGGATAAATTGCAATTCTGCTGCATTTGTAACAGCTTGTTTATCGTTTAACTTTTGGTGCTTGATTTAACGAAAGCTAAAAAATAAACTGTCCACAAAGGCGCTAGAGTATAGAACTTGGACGTCTGAAATGTGCCTTCATCAGAATATTAATAGAAACAATCATCTAATGGCTGAAATCCCAAATATGGATTATCACCTGAATCTAATCAATTTAGACTTGGATGGCTGAGTGTCCCCCCAGCAGCTTTCACCCAAATCTGCTTTTTTGTTCAGATATTACTGGAACTACCTCTTAAAATATCTTGCAAACAATAACCAACATTATTTTTGGTGAAAAAACAAAGCCTGAATTCTTGTAAACTCACATATTCAGTATGTGATGTAATATCCGCTTCCTGTTCCTACCTATCCTGCCCTCCCCTCCCTCCCCGTGTCTCTCCCTCAGTAGGTCAACAGGGTCTTATCTTTCAGCTTACAGTACAAACAGCTCTGATTGGTGCAGAGCCTTCGCTTGGGCTCAGAAGTCTCACTCCTATTGGTTTAGTCTATGTAAAGCCTGTGGTAGGTCCAGGGATAGAGGTCAGTGTTCTACTGATGCATGAGGACTTGATCCAAAACATCAGATGAGTGCTACTCTAACTACAGTGGAAACACTACGACTACAGAGTTTCACATTTAATGTATGGCAAACCACCGAGAGAAGAAAATCTAAACTAACTCACATACGTACAAGAAAATATCACAAGAAACTTTAGCTCAGAATGAAGGGAGAGGGAATTGTAATATGCTCAAAATATGCATAAACACAGGCAGTAAATTGCATTAGATCACAGAAAAGGAGACAGCTACTTTGGTTTTAATTGTGCTCTTTCTCAGGCAGCATCTAAGGATTATTACTAATATGTCTCTAGGAACAGGAGAAATTACGCAGCAAATGTTTCACATAGAAAAAAAACCCAATAGTTATACTGCAATAACGGGATGCTGAATGATTTACAAAATCTGGATGTAGCCATATATAAAGATGCCACAAAGGACAACTAGGGATGAGGTAGCTGACTCAATAACTCAAAAATGACGAAAATAGAGGTGATATGAAACAATTTTCAGATCTACACTGATGAGCCACAACATAAAAACAGGTGAAGTGACTGGCCTTGGTCATTTTGTTACAATGCAATGTTCTGCTGGGAGACGTCCTTGAATTTAAGTGAATGTTACTTTGACACATACCACTGTAGTGCCCTGCTGCACTGCAAAAACTGCTCAGGAGTGGTCCGAGGAACGTGACCAACAGCTCGGGGTGTTCACTTGGTTTCCAAACTCCAACGATCTCAATCTGTTTGAGCATCTACGGGATGCATCTTAACAAGCCTGATTTATAGAGGCCTCATTCCGCAACCCACAGGACGCAAAGGATCTGTTGCCAATGTCCACATGTGCCAGACACCACAGGACACCCTCAAAGGTCAAATGTCCCAATGAATGAGAGGTGTTTTGGCAGCACAAATGTGACCTACACAATATCAGGCAGACGGTTTTAATGTTGTGGCTTATCGGTGTACATAGACAGTCTGTTACAATAGGGGTTTAGATGAACCACGACAGGTCTAATTCCTCATTAAGCCCACAGGGAGACACTGTTCCAAGGTGAATACCCAATTTGCCTCTTTTTGTAATAGAGGTTCAATTACTGTCAATAAATAGCAGCAAGATGTACATTTATTTCTATCAGTCGGGGGAGTTAGATGTAAAGAAGATGCTATGACGCTGTGCTTGTTTAAAAATATTATTGGACCCCTGTGCATTATTTTCCCAAACTCAGTTCATGTGCAGTTATTCTAAGAAATCGTGTCTGTTTTAGCTCATTCTTACTGTGTTTGTGTTTACTGTTTCCCACCTGGAAGTGTGGCTCCTGAAGGATCCTGGACAGTTCGGCCGCGCTGTCATCTTTAACCTTGAGGTTGCTGATGTCGCCCAGGATCTCCGTCACCAGCTCCACATTATTGTCCTGCACCGCCTCCAGCTTCACCTCCTCCAGCTGCTCGTGAGCCTGGGGAGGACAAAGAAGCTCAGGGAGGGGCAGGTTCCTTACAGGAGGTGGAAAGAAAGGTAACTCTCTGTGTAATGTTAGCAGTTATTTGGATGTGGAAAGCTGAATGAGTGGAGGTGAGTTTGATTGATCAGAACTGACTGCTTACATGGCATCGGTGTCTGTATATAGTGCTGCTGTGAGGTTGTTTTGCTCTGTAAGCAAGCCCCTGTCTGCCTCATGTTGCAGTGAAAAAAAAGTCAAAGAAGTATTTGTTTATGTTTAGTCATCCTGCCATTTCTACAAGCAGCCCTGCAGGGAGCAGCTGAAGAGTAGAAAATGACAACAGCCTGTCTGGCAGGAGCTACAGCTGTCCTCTGACTGAACTCACTGCACACTAGATATCAAACAGAAGTGGAGATGTGTGTCGGAGCAAGTGGTTTGCCATCATAGGTGCTGCAGTGCATGCACTACTGACAGTAGGCATGCCTTCTTTGTGCACTCTGTGTTAGCCAAAGCCTTACTGTACTCGAGCACCTCAGTCAGGTCAAAGCAGAGCAAAGCTGGGAGCAGGTGGCCTCTGGAGCTGGCTAGTGGTTAGTCTGCTCACTGCTGCTCACCCTGACCTATGTTGTGTGTGCTACCTGAGCCAGGGAGCGTACAATGGGACTTTCCATGATGCCGCGCAGGAAGAGCAGGTCGATGTCTTTGGCGCCCGCGGAGGTGGGCAGCTCCCCGAGATTATCCAACACCTGCTGCATGGCTGGACGGACGGGACGAGACACAAAGATACAGAGAGAAAGAGAGAGATAAGGAGGATTAGCCAGGTGTGAAAGTCATCCAAAGCATAAACATACAGAACACCGTGAAAAGTGCTGCAGCAACAGAGTCCTATGCAACAAAGCACCACAAAACTAGACCTAAAGGCTTCAAACTTCTATACTATTAATGATGTTGAAAATTAATTCTGCCATGTTTGCAGTCCATTCACACTCTACACACAGAGTTCTGTACACGTGGATCAGCAATGCACCCCAACTTACAGCTCTATTTGTCAATCACCATCTTTTATTTCAAACTTAAAGCACTTTGGGTCAACTTCTGTTGTTGTGACTTGCTCTATTCAGAATGTGCACAATTGCATAAATGCAGTTTTAAAAGACCTAAGGCTCGGTCAGCACATTCCCACAAGTACCCACAGATAAACTGATGATTCTGAGGCCTAAAAAGTCCTGGTTTTAACTTCTGTCAGTTGCTAGAAAGTGTCTGAACAAATGAACTCTGCTGAATCTTGTATCCTGAGAGCAGGAGAGGTGTGGACTGTAGGTATCCGCCAGCTAACGTCCTAATGCCAAGGTCTCAAAGCCTGTGTAAGCCAATTTAAGACACTTAATGCCCTGGGAATGTGTGCGTGTGTGTGAGCATGTGTCATTATACACTTAACGTGGGTAGTAAATATGTCCAGTCAGCACTCAGTGTACAGTTGATTCACTCTGATTTCTCGGTGTTTTGCTCTACTGACCCATCATTACTCTTTAAACCCTGACTCATGTTCTGTGTCATGTCAAGTCATACTTTTACTCTGACCTCCTCTTTAGAAAAAAGTGGCGCCTACTAAATTGCTGCCTTGAACAAACAGATTATAAAATACTGTTGTCACTTGTGGTGGTGTAAAATGCTTACCAACTTTCTCTTAGCATATGTAAAGCTATTTTACATGTGATAAGTTGCAGATTCGCTGCGTTTGTGAAACGGTGTGTGCGTCACCATTTCTTGTGATTCCTGTGTTTTCTGGCCAAAATTCTCATTTGCTTCTTCTGTAATTATAATTCTAGATAAAATCTCAATTTAAATTCTACCTTTCTTCTAGTTTTCCTGCACAAAAATAGTCAAATTGCTTCAACCAGTCTTTCTTTTGCAGTTACCAAAAACACTCGGTTTGCACAGAAGTCATGCAACTCTGTGCTTAAGAAAAAAGAGAGTGAAAAAAAAAATCTAATTATCCCACAGTGAAGCAGATACCTCACCGTTGCTTGATAACCACAGAGCAGAGACAGTCTGCATAAACAGCAGGCTCCATGCAAAAACAAACCTGAAATATTTATGATCCTCTTAAAGAAGGACAAAATAGGGGAGGGAGGTTAAAAACTGCACTCCAGATTATTAAACCTGTACAGTCGAGTCAAGTCAGTTAAAATCATCCGCAAAGAATTAGATATTTCAACACAGAAAACATAATCTAAAACTCAATTTAGATATGCAGCTGTCAGTGTGAATGAGCAGGGGACCACACACACTGGTTTAGAGCAGAGCTGTAATTGTAGTAAAAGCATCCACACACAACCACAAACAAGCACTGAACCACCGCCTTGATTTCAGTGCACTCACCCACACTTACAATTCGTCAAACTGCAACCCCTCCTCTGAAATGTTTCCCAATTCTCCAGCGTTTTGCATTTACACACGACAACTTGTCAGAATTTTACTAAGTCTAGCATGGATTGTTTTAGTGAAAGACACAAAGCAAGTGAAAAACAGCACAAATCTGACACCACAACTAACTTCCAAACCATACATCGAGCTAAACTACTTGAACACACAGCTGGATTGTGTTGTGTATCTAGATTTCTGTGCTCTCTGTGCTGACCTTTGCCTGTTTACCGAGTTCACTGTGTCATCGCATCCTCCGACCACAGGAATGTTTGCTCATCCAAAGTCGTTCCCTGCTGTGTGCTTGCTCATCCCAACAAGAAACCACATCATTTCTATCCAGCAAGAAACTCTAGATAAACTAAAGTATCTATATTCTTCTGAAATATGACATGGAAATACTAAGTCTGTTCCGAAAAAGCTGCCAAAGCTGAGAAGCTATAGTGCCACACAGTTACAGTAGTGTTTTTTCCAGCTGATTCATTCATCTACATAATGAATCACTCTCCTTACCTGGTTTTTTCTTCCCTCCTCTGTGGGACTCGTCTGCGGTCTCTCTCACCATCTAAGCACTGCCTCAGTATCTACACCTACCAGCATGATGTGCACTGAATGCCAATGCAGAGGCTCCCTGCTTAAGAATTCCTACCTCCATTTCTCAAGGAATGCAAGACAAATCCCACGAGAGAAGACCTGGCTGCTTCTATTATATGTGGGAATTTTTTTATTTTTTTAGCTTGTGAGATGAAGATCAGAGGAGCACCTCGACTGACACATCACTGATAACAAAAATACATTTCAGTGCGTTTTGTTTTTTAGCAGCGCAGGTTAGGAACTGAGACACCTTGAGGGAAAACAGGCAACTCTCTCAGCTGAAGATCCTCTAAAAAAAACTGAGCTTCCTGACCAGCGGTTCAACTGAAAGACTGTCAAGTAGCTAAACTATTTTGGAAAAAAAAAAAAATCACATTCTGAGTCAGCTGTAGCCCCTGAACATTACCACATTATCACTTTTTACAGTTAAAAGTGATATATAAATGGCTGAAATAGTGAGCTATCCAGTAGATAGGGGGTTGAAACAGAATAAAATGACAAATAAACAGGTCAGATAAAAGTGAAAGTCCAAAAACTTTTAGCTAATGGATAAAACGTACACAGAAAGTAATGGAAAATGGTTGAAACACACACAACATTAATGGGTAAACTATTAAACTTGTTTGTTCAAACTGATGCATAGTTGAAATAGCTAAATTTGTCAGATAAATGATATAAATAGTTAATGTTATCTAACATCTAAATGTCAAAATAAAAGGCATGGATTGGTTTAAAGGTTTTGCTTGGTGCTATTAAATACAAACATGATCAAATCGACCTGAATATCAAATCAAATATGACATGCAGAGCATTGCTTGGTACCCATAAAGGAGAACTTAAGTTCCTCTGACACTGCTGTGCTGTGGTGTTTGACAGTAAATGTTGGGAATCAGTGCTCTGAAGGATTTTTAGATATGTTACATCTGAAAATGAAAAATATGGCAATCTCATCACCCTCTGGGAGTTGCTGGCCGAGCAATGCTGCTTTTAGATGATAAATGTTTCATGGAAGGCTTCAACGAACCTCAAAAATTCTAAGATCTAAGATCAGAATCTAAAACTACAGTATCTCTCTGTTCACCTAAACATGTGACAGCCCGCCTCTTCCTCCTCCTTTCCTCACCTCCAGACGTTTCTGCTCCCTGGGTGGACTGCACAGCCGGGGGCCCATCCACGCCAGCCTGTCCCGGGGGCGTCACCTCCTCCTCCTCCCGTACCCCATTGGGACAGGAATCGTCCATAGCTGTGACCATCGCCAAGCCCTCTTTTTCTTCCTCAATGCTGCCACAAGTATGCTAAAGGCTAACCACTAGTCAACCACCAGCAGTTCTGCAACTACGTCTTCTGTCCTCCAATCTTGTCTTTTCTGGCACTGCTGACCCTCTAAACTTCCAAAAAAAAGAAAAGAAAAAGTAGAACAAAAAACACTGAGAGAGTACAAAGGAGAAAGAGGGAGAGAGGGGGATTGAGGACAGAGAATGAGAGAAGAGACACAAAGGCGGCGACAATAGAATGGGATTAAGATCAGAAGATATTACGAGACGAGGGGGGGAAAGGAGGGAGGAGGACGAGAGATGAGGGGAGAAATTCAAGGAAAGGAAAAGAGGCTGATGTATGGATAAGTTTGGAGAGACAGGCGTGAAATGACACAGAGCGAGGTAGAAAGCTGGATGGCATACACAGATGTGGACATGCAGTCAGTACTTGTCAGTCCCCTCCCTCCACTCTGACTTTAATACCTTCCCATACTACCTCCCACCCCCCATCAGCTGGTAACACACACACACACACACACACACACACACATATATATATAATCCCACAATCCTCTCCTGCTGGGCTCCCTTCCTCCTGTATCCCCGACCCCACCCAAAGTCAAGTTACCCCTCTTGTCTAGACGGACGCACACACACTCACACACACCAGTTGAATGTGTCATTATGTAAGTAATCTTACATAAGTGTTACTGAAGGGGGCCTGACCCTACATTCCCATTCCTTTCCTCCTCCTTTTCTCTCATTCACACTCGTTCTGCACTGAGTTTGGGCAACCCGCTGCTGCAATGTGCAGAAACTCTCAGCGTGTGCAGATTGTGCTCGTACGTTTTCCCCCAGCGGTCGTCCACCTCCCTAAAGCCTCCTCAGACTAATGGGAGCCTGTTCTCCTCTTTCGTCTTTTTTCCCCTTTCTTCCTTCTCTCTTCCTCCTCAAATTAATGCGCCTTTACCACCTTGCTTCCCGCTAAGTCAGTACGACTCGAGGTGCTGACAGGATTATGCACATTTTTTGGAGCTGCAGTTTAAGCTGCTCCACCCCTGAGCCTGAACACTTCAAGGGAAGCTACTGGCTGCATGACTGTTTCTCAGCAGAAGCCTTGTCGTAATAAATATTCTTCCCCTCAGTGCCTCATTTTATATGGATGATAAAAATTAAGTATTACTGCAAAAAGCATACGTGCACGAGCACATGCCAGCGAGAGACTTTTGAAAATAAAGAGGCAAGAAGACATGTCTGCAGCCTTGATAGCAGCTCAATGAGGCTGCACTAAAGAACAATGTGGCTTTGAGCTAAATGCGAACACGCTCACAATGGAAATGCTCTAAAAAGTAATTCAAGGAATCTTTTCCCATCACTTAATTAAATGCATGGCTGCAAGATAAAAATTCTAATTTATAAATCCTTTAAATTGAAAACGCTATTAAGTTGAGTTGGGTTGACATAATGATGCTGGTAATTGCGTCAACTTAATATTGTGTGTAATTCAAACTCAAATTTCTGCATTAGTTGATTTTTTAAACAAAATTTAAGTGGAGGCCACTTAATGAAAGTAGCTTGATAAATACATTTTTCTTTACTTTGAGGTCAGGATTTCAATTCACCTCCCCTGCCGACATAACATTAGAGCAACTCAAATTTTTAAATTAACCAACTTAAAAAAATTGTATGCACAATTATGGTAATTTAGCAAAAATCACTTTAAAATTCCATTTAAATAATATGGAAATACTAGTTGGAACAACTTCATTTTTTTGAGCAATCAAGCTAGAAACTTTATTCTACAAATGATTAAAACAGTGGTAATTATAAACACCTTTGATTGTAGCTCATTCCTTTAACTCACTTTAGTCTGCTGGTTGAACATAATTTCTTGAGAAGTTGTCTCAAATCCAAAGGATGTTGCAAACGGCACCATTACTTCTTTTTTGCTGAGGCAAAACAATAATATTTCAAGTGTGAGACACTAATGTTTAGCAAATATGTTTGTCATTACAGTTTAGTAGTTAGCATGTCGGTTTAACATCGTCTAATTAGCACTGAGCACGTGAGGTTGAAGGGAATGTCATTCCTTTTGCAAAAACTGTAAACGTATTGAGCAAAGTGAGTTAATTGAATTTATTTAACTAAAAGTTAGGAGTTTATAGTTTTCCTCCTATGGTGGTCATTGATTTCCTTTACCAAGTATTATATTAGTAGTTGCTATATTAGTTGTTAAAACCCAAAAAACTCAATGATGGTGCGAAATCTTCTTCCGTTGGGCTAATGATGGTTGTACACAATGTTCAAGTTGCTATATTTTAGTCCCAACCACAGTGATAGACCAGCTGACCATCTTAGAGTTCCACCACTAGTGTGTCTAAAAAAAATACAAACCACCAGCCAGTGACCACTTAAATCAATGCAAGCACAAGTGCTCCATCAGAGTTCTATGATTTCCTGTCATTCAAATCACATTGCAACATTGCGATCAGAAGGCGACAATAATCTCAAACAGGCTCCTCCCCCTTCACCGTCCATCAGGCCCCTCCCACAGTGACACAGCTGTGCAGGGAGCAGATCTGTAGGCTTTAATCTGCTTCGCCTCCTCCTCCAGCCCATCCTCAACCAGTCAAACCCTCCCCCAGCTCAGGACGTGGGATTTTAATCCGGCCACGAAAGCAGCGGGATTACAGAACCTCTCCCTCCCTCTTCCGCCATATCTGATGTTCAAACGTCTCTACGTGGCTTAAATATGATACATTGCTCGGTTTGGCAGCAGCTGAAGTGGCCTTATGGTGAATCTCTACCTCTGACTCTGATGTGTGTGGTGTTATAGTAAATTTCTCCCACTGAGCTACAGGAAATTCTCATTTGGTTAAACATTTGGTCGGCGTTTCCCCTAAAATGGCGACTTAATTGTTCCTCTTTAGAAAGCAAGAAGATAAGAATTGATTTCACACAGAGTTTGACTGAGGCTGAACAGCTGCACGAGAAGAAAACAAGCCATAAAGCAGCACCGTGGGGAGTCAGTACAGATTTTTTTTTTAAGACAACTGAAATCACAAAGCAAGTGTGTGTTATGTGTCATTAAAACAACTGGTTTATTATTCAGGAATGAGCTCATTGGCAAATGACACTAACAGAAGGCACACTGATGTTTTAAAAAGGCAAGGAGGAGCCTGCATGAGAAATAACTGTACCTGTGATCAGCCTTGAATATTTATCAGCACATGGAGCAAGTCTGAATAATATTATACACCAGACTTGACCTGCTCTAACCAATATATAATAGAGCCCACTACCAGCTGATGTGGAAGTGCTCTCTGCCGATCACAGTCATGGTTAGAGTCATGGGCAGTAAATGAATATATACATGTCTTGGTTATATGCTTCACCCTTGAAGATTAGTATTAGCATGGGCTTTTCAAGCACAGAGAAAGTTCTGTCAAAAGCCAAATCCACACGGACACACACTGGCAAACCGGCTGCTTCTTTACTTCTTTAAAAGCGGGGATATTTTTGACCAACAGAGCTCAGTGCATTCTTGCTTCAAAGACTGGCAGATCTCCCAGAGAACCGACAAAAATCGTGTCAGCATGCAAAAAAACATTTCTCTAAACGTCTCCAGAGTGTTAGTACTGAGGAAGTGGTGTTTACCTATGCCAGATGGTGTAGGCCAACCCCGGTCCTACTGGCTGCTCATCAGTCAACTGTGAAGACCTGGAGAGACAGAAAAGGGAGGGCAGGCGATGTGTGAAAAGTTTGCGAGCCTCATCCGTACCAGCCATGAATATTCAGCTCCACTTGCATTCTTGCCCACCAGTTTTCATCATTCCTCACAGACACTTACTTGAGCATTCAGACACTCGTGCTTATCCCTCACACACGCTCAATGAGTTTTCTTTTGTTTCGCTTCCATCTATCTATGTCATCCCTGCCGGCAGCGAGATAGGAGTCTCGTCTGCGGAGGGTGGCAGTTGTTCTTTCAGAACGACGCGCAGGACACATCCCGCACGATTGATTGTCCTCAGCTATTCAAGGATGCCTGCATCATCAGCTGGCACTCTGCCATCAGTGTAGTAAATGGCCACTATTCTCTGAAAGTAATGACAAAGCAGTATGCATTCACTCCCAGAAAGGCGCTCCTCTCATTTTCACTTGCAAAACTCACATGCATGCTCCACAGCCACAATGTGTATCACGCAGAGGTTTACCAATATCGAAGATGAATGTGGACTTATTATTGACTTTCCTGCATCAGCATACAAATTTGTTGTTTGTTTGTTGATGCAGCACTGATTTCAGAATAGTTAAAAGAAACAGAACTGATGAATCTTTGCCAAAAATTTGTGATTATCTGAAAATGTACAATTGTATCAGCTGAAATCAGTTAACAAAATACTATCAGCTCAAGGTCCACTCACTAGTTCTGAAACTTTCATTGAGTACGAGTACTAAAAGTGATCAAAACAACAATTATTTTTACTAACTGCATCTAGAGTTCCACAATAAACCATTTCTACTGATGAAGACCCTGAAATATAAAAGAGAAAGTTCAAAACAAGTAACTTAGCCTGTTTTGAATTGAGATTGTTGACTTAAGTGTTTTATCTAAGGTCAAGATGGATTGCCAGGTTCAAGTAGTTAAAACAAGCTTTACACAGAAAATGGATTTTATTCATCAACCAGAAAACTACTTAAAGAACAGGTTTGAGTTAATTCACAATGAATGAAAATTAATTTCTTGTGCTACCTTTCAGAGGGAAGCACTGTAATATAATACCCTTTTAAAAGACAACAAACAGGTCAAAATTAAACCAGTGACATTCAACCTCTTTGTAAGAACAGTGTGTAATAGTTTTGCTTTGCATTTCAATAAATGTTCAAATTATCCAAAATTCTAAGGTTATTGAAAATCTCAAAACACATTTGTGCATCAGAACTTTGTTTTTTTTTCTCTACTTTCTTCTCTCATTAATCACCTGAAAACCACTCAGATTTATCTGCTGTCCCTGTATGGAAAGCTTTATGTAAAGTAGATCCAAACAGCTCCACCTGCAGCAGCTACAACAGCAACATGATGCTAACACACTGACAATTTATCAGTCAGAGGGGCAAAACCAGCACTTTCACTTTACCACTAACTACATTTTGCTGTTATTACTTTCTTAGTTTCCTTATGCAGGCTCTCTGCTTAGGACTGAGTATTCTCATATTGCTGCATTGCTACTTTTGCTCAAGTAAAGGATCTTTATGCTTCTTCCTAAACTGTTTCCTTGCTTCCTTCTCACTGCTTTCTGTTCTCGAGTGATTGTGAAAGTAGACAGAAGACGACCTCTGCCCCACCTCGCAATGTTTAAAACATTCGTATAATAAAACTGCAAAATCTGCCAGAACTAAACCCATTCATGCAGCCCTGAATAGCCATTGTGAAATGTACCATTTGAAAATGCAAGCCAGCAAGAAATAAAACAATGCAGTGGCGTTATTACAAAAAACTGATGTCTACATCCACCAACAAAACAATGTGTTAGCACTCTCACAAGCTTCATTTCATTCAGCCTCCTTCTGTGTGTTTTTCTTGCCTCCAGCAGTGGAAGGAGAGCATGGTGTTTGAAAGATTGTCCAATATGAGTCAATAGTTCCACCTGCTCACCTGGAGGGTAAAAGCATCTATATAATATCCTAAAATGAAGATATCTGCCTCTGCTAATACACTTTCTGAGAGGCAGACCACGGTGCTCACTTGGCCTTTGACCTTAAGCTCCTCTTTAGTCAGCATGCAGAACAGAACAGTTTCTAAGTGCCAAAACATTCCCAGCAGAGGAAGTCTACTCGTCACTGCTTTGCTACACTGGGGTCTCTTCATTCATCCTGAACTGCTCCTTCACTGTATGAGCATAAGGGCTTGATTCATTACACAACGCAGATTACAATCAGCTCCGACACGCTCACTGGAAGTGAAAGTTATCCCTCGGAAGAATGTTAACGGAGGCCAAATCACCGGGCGATTCCTCGACAAGTCATCCGCACCACAGAGCAGGAGGCAGGATGGACCAATCAAAGATCCAAACGAGCAGGGAGGAGCATTAAAAAAAAAGGACGAGAAGGGTCACAGCCTGGTCTTAGCGGAGTGTATAAAAATGAGCAGAGGGAGTGGGAGAATTTTAGAGGAAGAGATTCAGAACAGGAGAGCTAGGATGAGATAAAAGTCACATTAGGAGTCCTGAAAAAAGAAGACGAACAGAGAACAATCCTTAAAGATTAGACCGAGTCGTGGGAAAAGCCTCTCAAGTCTTGGGAGGATGAGAGGAGGAAAAGGAAGAGATGAGAAAGTCTTTGGTAGGAGTGGTTGCTAAACACCTTTGTAATCTGTTTCAGTGTTTCTAGAAACGACCAAGTCACTGTAGTGAAAACTTTTTGTATCAAAATGTGCATGAAAATTTCTGGGGAGTTTGCTTTATATGTAATAAATGCAGAGAGTTTTGTGCATGAGACGATTTGCATGTTAAAAGCTGGGTCATCTCAAGGACCAGGAACTGGGTTATATCACAAATTCAGGTTTTCAGTGGATGGGTTGCTCCTTCTCACAGCGAGGGAGCCCTGCTCTCCTCCGATGTCTTAACACCTGTACTATCCCATCCTCTTTCTTCCTCTCGGGATAGAAAAAAAAACCAAAATGGTCATTTGCAATCCTGCCTGCCATTGGCTGCTCTGCACGAAAGGACGTGCCAACAAAAGCCTCCTGAGTGCCCTTGGTTGCCAAGCACTCAGATGATGGACAGCTCATGGAAGAGGGATTATGAGGGGATCAGAGGGTTTGTTTTTGCACAAAACATCACTGCTGTCTTACTCGTGTGAACGTGTGTATGTGCACATATGCATGCTTTTAAAAGCACGGACAAACCGGGGTTTTAATTCCTCCTGTTCTAGTCACGCCAGCAGGAAATCTCAGTCTGGCTCTTTTGTAAGTTTACAGTCTCAGATGGAGTACGGTGCCATACACCTTGGGGCCATGAAACACAAATGCACACCCAGAGCTCGACCCATACTGCACCCATCCTGCAGGAAACCCTTCAATTCATGTGTGCATATTCTCTCCACCCCTATTCTCCGTCCCGTTGTGCCCCAGGCTCCATGGTGCACAGGGAGAGCGGCCATCACTCTCGCTTCCTCTTAATGACTTGCGAATCACAAAAGAGGCCAGTGAGCTAGAAGTCCAGATGTCGTTTCATTGGGTGATCTTGGGTGACCCCAGGGGCACCAAAGGGCAATTTATAAACTTTCTTGAACCCTGATCTGCGGCCTTCCCAGTATGGTAATGAGCGTCAGAGGGGCACGGGATCTTGCGTGTGTGTGTGTGTGTGATGACTGGCTATTCATACAACCACTCTCCTCCCATCCTGTCATGCCTCTCAACCATCACCCGCTGCCTCCAGACAAACCCTATGTAGGTCACTCCATGCGTTAACACAGCCGCTCCATAAGAGGATTACACTGCTACCCCTAAGATGGCCATCTTAGCAGATCAATATCCGCATAATATTTATCATAGCTATGCTTTCTAACCGGTTATAGCTGAAAAGCGTACCAAATGAGCTCAGTTTCTTCCACTAACAATGAGGACGCAGCTCTGTCCACCCTTCTTCTGATTCATGCTCACCTCAACTTTGCACCTGACACTGAAAATCTAAATTACCACCATTTAAGCTAATCAATATTTGCATCTTTTCCAAGCATCACCAAAAAAAAAAAAAAAAAAAAGAAAGAAAAAATGACCTCAATTTCCTCTTTGGTGATGTTCCAGCTGGTGGGATGTCTGTGCTTTGCCATGCAGCTTGGGATGATATAATTACACAGCTCGCCAAAAGCCTTCAGCACTGAACGCACAGCGATCTTAATAACGTGCACCTCATGACATAATCTAACCCGCCACATGGCCGTGCCTGCTTCTTCTCAGTCTCTCTCTCTCCCCGCCTTTCCAGCCTCCTGCTACTGATCGTTAGTATTAAGTAAAACAGAGAGAGAGAGAGGGAGGGGACGGGTCGGCGAGAAGTGATGCAACAGCACTTAACACGACGGCAAAGTTTAAAAGATGAGTAAAGTGATGCTGTGTGATGTTGGATAGTAAAGAAATGGGATGTGATTTGGGAAGAGGGTGCAGAGGGGGAAGAGATAAGGAAGATATCCTTGTTCATCAATGTCAATTTTTTTGAAAATTGCCAAAGAATTTCAATCAAATTTCCCTTCTTTGTAGAACCAGCCTGGTTTTATCCTCCTGGCTGAAGCAGCTCCATCAAAAAGGAACGAGGCTTTTCATCTGGCGTGATCACATGACGACCTTATACGATCTCGGTTCACATGAGTTTTAAAAAGAGAATATGCAAGTGATCTCACATGCATGCTTTTTCTGCTATCGTCTTCAGTTACTCCTTGTGGAGGCGAATGAGATTCGAAGTGTTTTTCCTGATTCGAGTCTGTGATAGAGGATGTTTTCTTATGACACATGGGTAATTGCATGTTTTATCTGCAGTGGCATGCCCCTTTAAGATCTTAGTGATTGATGAAATCTGGTGAATCAGCAGGATAGACTGCAGCAAAAAACTGCCAAAGACATTCTCCCTCACATGCCTGGTAGCGATTCTGACACAAGGTTTCTTTAAAAAAAAAAAAAAAAAAAAAAAAAAGATGTTCCTCTCTGCTTGAAGTTGGTCATTTAGTTGTATGTTTTCCTGACAGCGATGCAGTCGGCTTGTGACAGCTGTTAGGGAGTCAGTTATGTGTTAACAGTCGGGAGGTGCAGCCTGCCGCAGATTTATTGTTGGAGATAGCAGTCCTCTGATGCTTGCTTTGTTCATAGCTGGGATGTTTGAGTCACTCCAGTTCCTCCAGTCCATCTCCCCCCTCTTCATCTCTCCTGCTCCCCACCCTTCCTCCTCTTTTTTTTCTGTACCATCCTTCCTATAGCTGTGTATTAATAATAGAAAAGTGGAAGCTTCAGAGTGTTGGATTTGGTCTCTGAATGGCTCACTGACAACTCCCATATGTTCCAATGTTGGTGGCACGTGTTTGACTTGAAATTCGTGTTTTCCAGCCTGCTGACTGGAAGGAATAGTTGATGCATATGAGGGCTCTGGAGTCTAACTACATGTGTATGCGCCTTGATCCACCTACTTCAGCAGAACAATAAAGGTCATCCTGGATCCTGAGGTCTTACTGGATATCCCTGCCCAGGGACTGCAGATTTCCTCTAATGGACTAACTGTCTCAGCCTCCTTCCCCTGCTGCTTTTGTTCATCTTAATACATTCAACAAATCTGATTATGCAATTGAAAGGAAGAACGAAAGACCCATAAATTCTAGTTTACATGCAACAAGATCCATACTGCCCCTCTCAGTGGTCTGGAGGCCCATGTTGCCCCTCCCAATAAGGATCCCCAAGGATGTTGCGTATGTCCATGGGCTTCCCCCATCACGTGCGTCGAGGCTAAACTGCTTATAAACCTTGCCAAGTCCCAAGATTCATTGAGAGCTGCAGTCTGTTGTGATATGTAGGCGGTTTTATGTTTCGATTAAGTGCTCCCACAAAGTGACTCTGACATCGTGTTAGTGCATTATTATTAGATGGAGCACTCATACGTTTCAGTGGAGGACAAAAAATAAAAATCAATACCAGCGTCTGGCTGCGCCTCCGGTCGGGCAGCCTGTGCCAAACACTGGTCACTCCATTCTCCGTTTCCATGCAGCAAGTATTTGTAGATGTTTGTTCCCAAAGTTTGTCCAGGAAACGTGAAATGCTCAACCTGGTGCTGATGTTACTTTGTCTGACTTGGTGTCATGTAAAGAAAACGTGCGCTTTTCTCCTCTCTTAAGCTCATTTTGCGGGGAGATGTTGCAGTCTGTCATTTCTGGACGGTGGCGCGTTCCAGCCCTCTCCTCCTGTCAGCACTATTACCTGCAGCTCCGTCTTTACGCCGCGGTTGTGACGCACGGCCAACCAGATCCGTGCGCTCGACCCGTGCGCCAGATCCGTGGACCAAACGCCAGCGCCGTTTTGGCTGGACCAAGACAACCGTACGTTCACACCGACCTCGCCACACGTGCGGCCATTTTTTGCTACCCATCCGAGCCATTGTGGCGTGCGCACACTTACGACTACAACCCATCCGCCGTATCCTTCCTCACGTTAGGCAGGAAAAGGGAAAAAGGGCGCATCCGAGTCCAAAATAGGCGCCCGGAGCGAACTGATCTGCGCCTGAATTCAGCTGGTTGTGACCCAACAGAGCGGGCTTTACAAGAGACGAACCGCTCCTTCTGTCAAACTCTCCTGCTGCACCTCAAACACGGTTAAGTGTCTTTGTCTGCCGTTTCACTGGCGGCTGATGAATGAATTTACGATCTCCGCGTTTACAAACGTGGTCACGAAGCCGTGACTTACCTGTGAATTGTGCGTGCGAGTTCGCGGTAGTCCACCGACCGTCCCGGTTGGACATTCAAACCCCCCTCAGCTGTCTGTCCTGGTCCCGCATCAGACTACCAGAGAACACGATGCCAATCAAAGCTGCACGCCCCGCCCCCGCACCGACGTCATGCAGCACGGGCCAATGGCAGCGGAGGTACAGCCCTCCCTCAGTGAATATATTGTAGACTATAGTATTTCCTTTTTGCCACAGTGTGATGCACCCGTCCATTCACATAAATACGTTATGACATAATTTCAAATGTGAACAGGCTATTCATATTAAAGTAGTCTGATT
This sequence comes from Amphiprion ocellaris, assembly GCF_022539595.1. Classification (NCBI taxonomy): domain Eukaryota; kingdom Metazoa; phylum Chordata; class Actinopteri; family Pomacentridae; genus Amphiprion; species Amphiprion ocellaris. The sequence continues at coordinate 12,337,470 of NC_072780.1, forward strand.
GCTACAGAAAACCATTGACTTCCTGGCTTCTTTATTTTGCTGCTATTCTGATCTGCAACCATAAACCCAACTGTATAAGATAGTGGCCTTGACAGCAGACAAACCTGTAACTACAGTGAATCATTTTAAGCTCTTTGACTTTAGAATGTAAGTTGTTCTGCTGCCTTAAAATGTTGGTTAACTGCACTTCCATATATTTTGTTCAAAGTTATTCATGAATTGTGGAAGTATAAATTTAATCAGTTTGAGAAAACAAGATCCATGAACTTAAGATATTAAGTTGAATCAACTAGTTATGTAGACAGTGGTAATAGACTGACTGGCTTTACTTTAATATTTTCTAAATTTGAAGAATTTACTTAATTTAGAGAATTTAGAGCATTAGCTGTTAAGGACAAAGACAATCTGTGAGGTTATTCCACTTACAGTGAGATAAATCATAAGTGTATGGATGTGATGGCTGAATTCAATATTGTCGGTTAGAATTGCTTAGATTTTTATGAAAAGAAGCAACCATTACTTAATTTAGCATGTATTTAAGACACACAGCATTGTCTGTTTTATAAAGCTACAAAAAAACAAGAGTGGTTTACCACTTTCACAGGGGAATGCTGTGATAGTTTTGTTTTGTCTGAACTTAAGTTAATGAGTTGAATGAACTCTTAGATTTTCATTGTTTTAACTTATCATTTCAGGTCAAAATGCCTCGGTTTATAAGAACCGTTTTTAAGCTAAAGTGGTCGGAAAATAAACATTTTAGATAATTTAATTGGAAATTAGTATGATTTGCATATTTACATCACATAAACTAGAAAAAATAAGTTGATCTGACTAAACCCCTTTGTGTTGTTTTACGGTTGACCAAAAGAGATTACAAGCTGCTATTCATATTCAGTCTTGAGTAGCACATCTCAATAGAGGACTAAATTATTTTCCTTCAATGCACTGACACAGGACAGTTCATGTAGCCTTTGTGATGGTTAGCATAACTGCCATATAAAGCTATAGGTTGCAGAAGGATCCTTTTAGGATAAAGAGTTGAGTTTGATGCAGCCTGCAAAGCTTTTTTTTTTAAACCACACTAAGTGTTTTGTTTTTCAGCTAATTTTATTCAGTTCCCAGAGAATAGCCAAAAAAGCCTTTAAGCTGGAGAAAGTGAGACAAGAATGTGATGAAGCTGTGAATGTTTCCAGTCTTCAATTACGTGGTTCAGTGGCAGCAGTGAACAGATGTTACTGTGATAGTGGGTGAAAACTAGTTTGACTTTTTATTAAACCATCACATGAATCAGTCTAGTCCTATTCTGAATAGTGGTTTTTCTTCCTTTGGTGTATCCAGTCTCCATTGCAGGTGTGTGTCTGCAGTGCCTCTTGCTTGATTTGTGCTCTGCGGGTTGATGGGATGTCAGGCTGCGGTAACTAACCACTCGTGTAATTGTAATAAATGCTCCTGGAAATGCTATTTCTCCCTTCATTTAGTTTCAAAATAGGCGCTTATCCTTGTGGCCACAAGAGAGCGCCATTAGCTACCCAACTGGCAGATTTAAACTGACTGTTTTCAACAAACAGTAAGCTTACACTGGACCATTCCAGTGTGCTGTTTAAGTGTACATTTTGGGCATTTGCTCCATTAAACGGTGTCATAGAGCTGCATCTTCTGCTAAAATCATAGCGTTCGCTGGCAGGCAAGGTGTGGCACAACAAGTCCAAACTTGAACTCACCATGAAAACAGCATGCAAATATTTTCACACTTTTTCACATTATGTAAGCGCTTAGGATCAGTGATTTCATAATAATACAAAGCGAGGCTCTCATTTCCAATGCTACATCTGATCAATATTTGCCCATTGTGCATTATGAGATTACTTGTTTCCTAGGGTTTATTAATTAAACACTGACTGCCACCTACACAGTCAAAAAAAAAAGCTATTTACATTTGGCCCATCAAATAGATGCAGAAAAAATGCATTTGTTCAAACAGTGAATCTTTAATAGCACAAATATGCAATACAATCAACATGCCCTTCCTCCACTTTACCTTTGTGTTTCACAGATGATGACTCTGAATAAACTATTTACAATTTTATGGCCTACTAAAAGCAGTGTTGACTGTAGCTGATAAGGACAAGAGGCTGGGTGTACGTGGCAGCTCATAGAGGCAAAAGGGGCAGAGGCAGGGAGTTCATTTGGTATAGGAGGGTATGAAGTGACAGAGGTGCAGAGGTCAGATTATCAGCGGTGGGGTGGCAGTGAGTGAGAGCCAACACTGATGACAGCATCACCACAATGACGGGTCGTATCTGGAGAGCAAAATAAGAGAAATCACAACGGGAGGATTGAGGTCGTCTGTGAAGGCTTTGGTGACAAAACCAATGAGAATGCAAGAGACTACAGAACACATACCTGGACTGTGGAAGTGTGTCTGTGCTTTCCTTCAACAGCAGCTCGGAGACCAGTGTGTCCAGAATCTCAGGATTGGACCTCTTCCCATACCTGAGGTGCACAAGCAGACAAGACGGAGAGATGATGATGAGCAGTTTAAAGGGTGTAGCACCAACTTTGTTGGATTTTGGTTGTCAAAATGAAGCTTCTTTTGTCAAAAGAAGCTTGGAACAGAATGAAAAAGAGTTTTCCTGAAATGCGCACAGGAAAATAATTTCTTTCCCTGCATGTCTTTGTGTCATATGTCCAATTATGAGTTCAGTGAAAACTGAACAGAGTCAGACTGGGACCCAGCAGGAACAGACAGGAGTTGCTTCACAGGTGGTCATATTTCCCTTTCTGTGCCTCAGATGATAAGCCGTGCCAGTGCGCATGTCCCTCTGGGTGGCTCAACGCCTGCAGAGGCTTCCAAACCCCTGACATTCAGAAGAAAGCTGGAAAACTGTGGGTGATTTGACACGGCATGCTGGCTGTGACAGTCATTTCTGTTCGGGTTTTTTTTACAGGTGGTAAATGGGCAGTGGGTGTTCTCTGCTCTGTAACAAGTTGGAGCGAGTAAGTTATGGGAGAAGCTGCTGGCAGAGCTCGACCTGCACAGTGCAGACTGACAGCTCCAATAAGCAAAATCCTATAGTGGAATACTACACTTGGATGCAGACTGTCAGGAGCTGAAGGAATGTTTATTTTAAAGAGCATGTTGACCAGTTGGAGGGCAGGAGAGAAACAAGATTTATTTTTTTTTTGCATAATATACACTACTTGTTGGCAGAACTTAAGTGATTTCAGCCATAAGAGTGAATGACCAATTAAAATAGTGAAATTCTACTTTGCACAGCTCTGAACTGCTGCTTTATTCAGGGAATGTGAGAAAATAGCTCCACTGAACCTACAAGCATTTTTTCCACCTGATAGCAGCCATCTCACTATATGCATAAATCATATATGTGGAGAAATTGTACAAAAAGAGTTTTTAAATTTGTGGCTGATGGAAAGCTTAATATTATCAATTCAGACATTTGAGGATAAAAAATTTACAGTGGTCTCTGAAATTAAACATGAAATTAACTGGTATGCTAAAATGCTTAAATTTATTATTACTAAAATTAATACGAATTTCTCTTCTATTCATAAGTCATGCCAGGGCACTTCACATAGGTCAAGACTTTACAAAATTATGGAGAGAAATCATTAATTCTGTTCTTGCAGAGAGGTTTTAATTAACCCGCCTACCTCTGTCTTGTGATGAGGTTGATGTAGTGTCTCAGGGCTGAGTAGTACTTGGCCAGTTCCTCCGCCGGGGCGTCATCCCCTGGGTTCTCCGGTTTCACCGGGTATCCCTCCGTCCAGGAGCCCAGGCAGAGCAGCGCCCACAGCAGGAACCCCAGAGTCCCCAGCCAGCTCACCAAGTTAGGATGCATCTGGAAGAGAAAAGCAGAAAGTGAGAGTCCACATGGAACATCTTTGCACACTTGTTCCACTGTGCGTAAAATTCCATTATTTCCATTTACTATAATGAATGATATCACTGTTCAGCTCTGAAGCCATAATCAGGGGAAATGTAAAGATAGAAAATAAAAAAACATGCAAACTGTTATGTGACAAAATTCCAAATACCAAGACTTTTGCGCCTGCGTAACCAGCAGACAAACATCGGAAGTAATATGAAGAGACTTTAAATAATTGTAGGAATTCACGTCAATATTTTTGTGAATCATATATCAAAGTACTTACATTTCCCAGAGGGTTAGAGTGAGATTTGCGCGCAGTCTTGTGGCGTCTCTGCTGCTCTTCTGGACGCTTGGTGCGCGCTGGGGTTTATATCCCTGCGCGCCAGACACGCCGCAGAAAAACGCGTCAGAGCTGCGCACTGTTGAGCCCAGGTCTTTGCCTTTCTTCATGTGCACGTCACCGCTGATGCTGTCATTAGCGTGCGTGTATGTTTCCAATCATTTAAAAGACGTAAAACTACAATGCAAACCAAAAATAGGCGTGGGTTAATGAGCCTTGTTTACCAGGAGAATAAAAGGGATTAGGGATTGTTTTTAATCCAGCTGTTGCAGTTACATTTTGGGACACAAACCAAATGAAACAATTTATGTCAATGAAGGAACATAAGATGAATATTGCAGTAATTACAAATATGGTTGAACTTGGCATGTTGTAAACGAAACAAACATTACACGCCATTATCACACAAATGCAGCCTGTAGATACAGCACACACACATAATCCATTGTTGTAACCCAAACCCATCTCAGCTAAGGCCTAAACCAAATCCTTATCCTAACCTAAACTGAACCTTATTCTAACTTTAATCCTAAAATCAGGTTTTGGCCCTTCAAAGAGGCATGCAAAAGTAAGAAGTGGCCAAAATGTCCTCAATTTTCCAGAGTCCCCACTCCAAAGGTTTAAAACTCAAAATGGATCTCATAACGATAGCTGTACAAGTGCACACACAGTGCACCATTCATACACACACCGTCAAACAGATTTCAACACTTGCTCTGAGTGGGATGTTTTGGTGTTTATGGCAGCTCCTCTTCGGAGGAAGATGCTGATAAATTATTTCACAATCAAGTAGTGATTCTTCTACATAATGAGATCAATAATCCCATCTGAATTCACAGAAGAATAGTAGTAATGTCACCCTGTGGGCGAACTTCAAATGAATCTCCTATAGACGCCCTCCTCACTAAATGAAGCTCCCATGATGACGCCTCGGGTGATCTGGGATAAAAAGATCTCAACCCGACTCACATGCACATGAACGCTGTGTGACTGAATCGGTCCACTAATTTCATTTTGCAGCTCATTCCAACAGATGGAAAGAGAAACTGTGACTCTCGATGCGAACAAAAGGCCTAAATGTGAATATCGAGACGCGTCAGCCAAAGAAGAGCCCAATCTCCAAGAAACCTACTTAATAAGAAAACCCAAATAGCACTTCAAATGAATCTGTTTCACCAAGTGCTTCATTTTCTTCCCATTCAGAATCCTTTTGTATACCAGCTTGCAGCCATATAATCTGTCAAAATCAGTATTCTTCAGCAGTGCTGCTCTTTAAGTTGCGCAGAGGATGTGTTAAGAGCTTTTTTGTATGACACAGGATGCTAAGAGGGAGATGAGGAGTGAGACACGAGCGAGAGAATGTGGAGCACAGAGTCATGACCGAATCATCATGAGCACAGACAGGAATTAGAACTTCTAGTCCTCTTCAGAGGGTACAGGCACACTCAGAGACTCACTTTAGCAGGTAGAACTCCATTTTTAAGCAAACAGCTTTCACCTATGGAGGTATCTGACATTTGAAAGAAACAGATACAGCACAGAGAAAATTGAAAGGTCAGTTAGTGCCTGCATAACATAAGAAAGGGCCACTGTGATCATTTGAGACATGCATAAGTTTGAGCATGTTAGATAGTGGCGATACATAAAGAGTTGACCGAATGTGCATCTTCTGAACGCACAACTCATCAATTCCTGAAACAGACAAGCTGAAACAGAAGTTGCACACATAAAATCTTCAAGCATGCTCACATCTTTGTGAAGTTGTACTTTTGGGCAGCTGCATCAAGCTAAAACTAGCTTGGCCAGTTGCCTAGATTGACCTCCTAATGCTACTCATTAGTTTTAGGTAACTAATGCTAACATAATGGGGTTATGCATTGGGGCTATGCCATGTTCACCATCTCAATTATTCAACTAACAGTCGCTAGTTAGCAGTAAAGTACAGCTGAGGTTGGTGGGAATGTCTGTCGTTCTGCAGATGTTTGGATATTTACTGGACAAATAAAAATTCTAACCTGTGGATAGAACTAGGTTAAAAACTGAGGAATTATAAACCCTAATATGTATTGTATTCCAGCCAATGATAGCCACTAATGGTTGTGCTAAAAGAAAATCATCTTGAAAAATACAGTTCACACACCAATACAGGTGCTACTAAAAACATTTATTAAAATGCTACGTCATGGTGATGTACTTCTTCAGACAGAAGAAGGGTGTGAAGGAGAGCATTTACACTTCAATCGCTCCCACAAAGTTGTCATTTCATAAATGTTCTTGGGACTGTCTATGCTACTGGACAGCCTATATGTATCCAAATGGCGGCTCACAAACATTTTTGTGCAACTTCTAGAACTCATCACTTGGATGTGTGTGCCTTTTGTATGTTTGGTGCTAGGTTTTGCTACCCAGTTGCACTCCATTTAATAACTGTTGAGATGCTTCCGTCTGGGTCAGAACTTCTTCGCGGATCCACTCTGCCTGGTGACTATAACGCGAACCATTTCAGGTGCAATTGTTGACGAATGTTTTCTTTGGTTCTTCAGCAGCAGCTGTCACCTAAATACAACCACATGCATTCCTTCATGGTTCTACTCACTCTCCTAATAAACCATCAGTTCAATTATGTTCTTCAGTTTACTCTGATAGTCCGTGCAGGCACAAGATTTCAACCCAGTAGAGTTCCTTTTAGGCAGTGGATGAATACTAAACTTAATACACCTTTCACGCTGTGGATTCAAGGCCACACAGAGACAAATCTGTGTCTTCAGGGATGCATTTTAGCCTTTTAAACAGAAATTATTCTTGCCAATGAGGAGAAAATATCCTTTACACACAGAAAGTTTAGCAGTTATTAAAACACATCATAAACTTGGAATCTTCATGTCAGTGTTGCTTTCACTGCTTGACTGACACCTTGAAAGAAAGGTTACATACGAAGCCTTAAATAAATAAATCACACACATTATTCTAGGGAAAATAATATTATGAGAGCTCTATACTGCATTTTAAACTGTAAGCCTTTGATAGGTGTAAAGGATTAGTAGCTTTTAAGTCAGTATTTTTTTACTGTAAGCAAATAGCTGTGCTCCATCGCTGTTGAAAAACTATTAAAACACGTCAGTAAGACAAGGTCTTACACTGGGTGACATTCTGCTTTATTAACATGAACACAGGCGATGTAGATTATCTTGAGCCATTTCCAGATATGGTGTCTTGCAGCTGTAAATCCTCATTTTATCATAAAATATGAGGTGAAAATAGTCCCCAATAAATGTGCCACACATTCCCGTTTGAGAATTGTATTTTTTTAACCACAGTTCCCAGCTGTTTAGTGAAATTATTTAGCAAATTTGGAAAAAAAAAATACAATTGCAACCCGTTTTTAAAATATTTACATTGTTAGTTGTGATGGCAGCACTTGTAGCAATCCCAACCATGAATGTCGGTAGCCCTAGTAACCACTTTAGTTTCAGTTGAAACACTTTACACTCATATTGCACATACAAAAACACAAATAACATGTAAGGTATGATTTCAGACAACACATTTATTTAGCCTTTGCTGACATACTTAAGTGTATTTGTACTTTTTATACCAGAGCTGCCAATCAGACCGTACCAAGTGCTGCCACTTCAAGGGGTGGGCAAGATTTATTTAATTTAAATATTACTTCATTTATTTGATTTGTGTTGCGTAGCTAGATATATTTTGGGTTTATCTATTATTATTCCTTGATTAAATAGACCAGTTATGCTGGTTTGTGCTTTTTGTTGTTTAGATGTAGGCCTTTTATGTTTTCCCTTCTGTGTATGTAACTGGTCTGATCAACCAGTACATATGTCCCCTTTTGTTGAGTGGTGTTGCTTCTAGCCTTATTTAAATTCTGCTCTTTTAACCTCCTTTATGGGCCTGAATTTAGTATTGTTTTTTGTAACATTGTTTGTCATTTTTGGGTGAAATAAATCACTGAGTGATGGACGAACATGTTTTTTTCTTTCCATGTGATTTGTTCACAGTTTGACCAATGCATAGCACCACCAGCCATATTGTTTCAATCTAAAGTGAGATAAAAAAACAATAAAAATGAACACAGCAAGTCGTAATAAAAGGTAGTCAGCTAATCAGCATGCACTTAGGAAAAGTTTTCCCTATGACATCTTTGCCTGTTGGCAGCGGTCTACTCCGTTATCAATGCACATACAATGGATTAGTCCATGCCTGGGGTTGCATGAGTCCCAGCCACTATTCTATTCATTAAATATTAACAACATGCTCTATAATTAAAATGGCTCTGACAACCAGGTCAGAGTTTGGATGAAATAAACTGAATTTCTGCGCATCACAAAAGAGGAACAGGGCGTCACTCTGCAGTTCTGCAGAGAGAATAATAGCAACATGACAGGGCAAAGAGGGTTCAGGGAAAATGCGGTCATTCATTTTGATTAACATTAGCACTAATAGTATCAGTGCTATTAGAAAGATATACCAATCATCTCCAGTGCAGACCCGGTTGTGTGCACTAATTAGACAAATGAAAATACTCCCAATTAATTTACCAGTGATAAATGCAGATTGATGCTGTAGATTCAGCACCTTTAGGTAAATGTTGAATAAAATCATTTCTTGAATGTTTGGTGTTATCAGAGATCAGCTCAGTGGAGAGCAAGTCCTTTAGAGAGCAAGCTGTTTAAATGCAAATTTGTTTTCTTCTCTTCTCATCAGCCTCCTGGTTTGTACAATAAGTTATTTTCCAAGATTTGTTAAGATGAAAAGGCATGTAATTTTCTGCTGCTGTGAATCACACTTTTCAAATTAACAGTGGGCACAAGGAAATAGTGACAAGCAGGCTGTGTGGATCTTCTCTATCAGGCAGTTGCATGCAAACGGACTGGGAGGACAGCTGAAAAAAGGCCAAATCTAATACAGCCTTGTGCTTCTTTTGGCTATAACACCATCTTTACGTACAACCCTGACATTTAAATTGCTGCTTTTGAGTATTCTATTGTGCTACGGTGACAATCTGTTACTAGCAGTGCAAGCACTACTATTACTTAGATAGGGCACCAGCAGCCTCTTTCTCACTATGTGGGGCTTCAACTTCAAACTGAAGGTGAAGTAAGAGTAGAATTCTTTATATGAGGTTCATATTGGAAGTTTGTGGCATCATTGATTTAAAAAAAAAAAACAAACCTGGAGATTATCAAATCGCATTAATGAAGTCTGACTGTTTTGTGTTGAGCTATGTTTTACGTGTGTTAAATCAAATGTAAAAAAAAAAAAAAAAATCTTATATTTTGATAATTTGCATAAATGCCTTAGTGGCGAATACCTTATCTTTGCAGAGTTGGTCTACTACAAGAAGTATCATTCTGCTCACTATCCACTTCACCGAGCTCTAGCTATCAACACTTCAAAGACGCATGTCCCAATCTGTTCTTTCTTTCAGCTTTGACATTAATTGACAGCCTTTGCAAGCAACTGCACACAGCATTTTGAAGAACACAAGCTTTTCTCCACTTGCAGTTCACAGTAAGTACAATGCTGACAACTCCTCAATGAGGAAATAACAAGAAATGAATGTCCTTTGTCGTTTCCTCGTTTGTTCTTCTTCTGCTTTAATTAAACACCCACTGCTTCAAGAATCACAATATCTAGTCTGAGCATTTTAATTCACCTGTCTTTACCTCCCGTCTCAATGTTGCTTGCTGTCTGTTCTGATCTGTGTGAGTGTGTGCTTATAAATGTCTCTCCTGTGCTTCTGGGGTGAAAGCGTCACAAATGTCACATCAAGAGAAACATCATATAAGGTCTTGTGATAGACAGACGTACATAAGGTTGCACTGCTGCAATGTGACGGGTCGGGTCGGCTCAGGTGTGCAGGTCAGAGTTCTGAGCCTTGATATTAGGAAACGTGATGAAAGCTGTAACCACGTCAAAGGGCGCTAAACTTTACTTTAATAACCACTGTGACCTATGAAAGACCACAGCAGTCAGAATATGTCACTATGTCTGTGGTCATATAAAATTTTTGCAATTTGTGTCATTTTTATGTTTTATAATAGTGACTTTATTGCAATTGGATCTATATACTTAAATGCTAAATAAAAATCACTTTAAACATCCGCTAAAAGCTTCATCCCTTTTAAGGGCTTTGATGGTTGTGATGAAATTAATGTGTTTAAACACAAGACAGCACAAATGAAGCATGTTGCATTGCTGTAGCTTAAAACATGAGCACACTTTTGATAGCACTTTTCCAGCCATTTGGCATACTACAGAATCAGCAGAGTGAGTGTGATTTCCACTGGCACAGCCATGACAGATACACAGCTTTATGGAAGAGAAGCCTGATAATGGAGGGGAAATGTATGATTTGACCTATTAAGACCTGATGCAAAAAATAAGTGAATCTGCACGTGTTTTTAGAGGGTGCCTTAGGTCTTAATGGGTTAATGCGTTTGAAAGCATTAGAAAGCATTTGAAAGCACAAGTTCTCCAGAGTGTGCTGCATTCATGGCAGAACACATTTTCATTTACTGTCAGTCAGCCATTTACAACGCCCATGTACAGATTCTGCAAATTAAAGGCAATTCCAGATTTAATATTAATATTCAGGTGGCTGGTAGAAGTGTGCAGAATGTATTAATTACTGCGAAGGCAGATGTTCCTCACAAGTAACATGAAACAGCAATGGAAAACTGAACAGTTTTATAACAAGTGCCATTTTGTAATCAGAAATAGCTCAAATGAGTTTTACACTGTAAGCAATGGTGACATTATGACTATTTTACTGTGATTAAGATGTTATATTGAAATTTAGGCTTAGTCTAAAGACACGAAGGAGATTCATCTTAATCTAGATATATTGTAATATTTTGGCCCACTTGTAATACCACGGAGCAAAGTCAGAAGTGTTTTAAATAAACACTTCTGGAAAATATGCTTGTTTCCTTTCTTATTCTAAATGAGATGTGACAATTAATACATATCTTACATCTGACAGTTAAAGACAAAGCTGTAGCCAGCAGCTGGTTAGTTCAGCTTAGTCTAAGCTATGCTAAGCTAAGCTAAGCTAACAGCGGCCTTATATTTAACAGAGAGCCTAATGTTTAATGGACAGACAAAATAATTGGTGTTGACCCTACTACTGGTTATAATGATATGCAAATTTCCTTAAATGTCTATTTCTTTATGCATTGAAAAGAGCCCAGAAATGCAAATGGATAAAGATACATATTTTTTAAAAATCTAAACTTCTAATGCAACACATTTTCATTTCACTGCCAAAAAATCAAAGCCACAGTTACAAGTAATTGAAGGTTCGCATGCTAACCTTTGGGCCTGCTGTTATATGACGCACAAAGACACTGTCTTCTGCAAAATGTAATAATAACGTAGATAGCTAACATTTAGAACAACAGATTATTTTGATGTGGAAACCCCAACACTCTTTATAACTGAATTAGTGCTTTTACAATATGACAACTCATTCCTAATACAAGGGCCTTATCGCTAATTGGAATAAATAACACAGCGGAACACAAGCAAGAATCATCAGTATTATTTCCTGTCTATCTTAGATGCATTATTCTCTTGTATTTGTTGATGATCATCTCCATATATGTACTCTATGAGTGGGTGTGTGTAGCTGCATGTGTTTAAACACACTTTTGTTGTGCAAATATTACTATTGATTTAACCTAGCTATACAATATCCCTGTCCGTCCATTATCACGGTGCTTTATGAAAAAACAAAACCCATTTCTCACAGCGCACTCCTTATCCTCCTCCTCGAATCTGTTGCCACAGGAGGGGATTGAAGGACAGCCTTTATGAAGTTGCCGCACTGTCAGTTTCCCAGTGTTTCTACCACACAAGACAGTGTCAGAGTCATACGTAGGATTGTGCTTTAGTTTTAGGAGAAGCTTGGTGAGTCTTTGTTCTTCTTCGAAACAGAACAAGCTGTATTTTGTTTGAGTCAGACCTGCCTTAAACAGAAAACAAGATGATTCTTTTGATAAGCAGAACATGACGCTTGGAGGAAAGAGAATGGTCTGAAAATGTAGAATTTTTATTGGATGATGTTTGAATGTAGTTTCCAGATATTTTTTTAATAAAAAAAATTAACTCATACAACATTTGGCTAACACAGAAAGCTGTTGGAAATCAATGTAGACTTTAGGTCATTGATTATATATCCATATAAAGTAATATTGGAAAAAGAGAACAACAATACACTGAAATGTACCTTTTTAAGAAAATGGATATGCACAGAAATCATATTTCTGTTTTCTGCTTCAGTACATCTGACTAAACTAACACACTGATATGTTAAACTCTAAAGAATATAGCCTCTGGCATTATGCAACTGCTATTATATCTCTGAGTTATTCATACAAGCTGTAGGGTCAAATATTAAAAACTTTCTATCTGCAAAACTGGATGTTTCTTGGCTACAACATGTAATATTGACATTTATTCGGTCAGAAAGTTGACCTGGTGAGCTTTTCACTCATTAAGCACATTATAAGGAATATCACTGATATTCCTTTATCATTTTCCCACAAGGTTCTGAGAGCAATACTCTAATTATTGTAACGACTAAAGGCCCCCACTACAACAAACAACAAAGCCAAAATATGATAAAATGCTCCAAAGAGCAGTTATGGATTTCATTACTACTTGTAAACAATTTCACACAGAACATGCACTCAGGTGATTTACTGCAGACTGTAGATTTTAGCTCTAATGTCTAAATGGGCTATAGAACACACAGATAAAATGGTCATGGTGATGATTGTGAAAAAATGAGAAATATAGTTCCCTGAAACTCTTTACAACAAACTGTGACTTTCTTGACTTGCAAAATTATATTAGAATTTCACAGATCATTTGGGTAGTTCATGGTACATTTCAGACGTGGCCAAAAAAATGGCCTCTTGCCACCAACCTTGCATATTTTTTCTGAAATTAAGGTCCAGTGGGATACACTGGAAGGGGTGGGACTTTGTCTGTCTACACAGTTCTGTGCAAATAGACATACTTAGACTCAGATGTCTAGATTATTATATATTATGCAATACCACCAGGGAAATGTCTAATCGGGTGCAATTCATTTTGTAGCCTGACAGCAAGCCCACACATACAGCCAGAATCATAAAGAACAATGTTCAGTAACACAAAGAGATGCTCATGTCCGTTCCTCTGGCAGGTTCCCAGAGGTGCTTGAAAAACTGAGTTGCTTTTTTAAAAGCATTGGATGATACCACCGAATATCAATCTGATTTAGTTTTGTAGTACTTACTGCACTTTATATGAAGCCAGTTGATAGATAAAAAGCATTCATGGCATTATTCGCATCCTCACTTTACTTTTAGGTCCTAAAACTTTGCACTGCACCTTAAGTATATAATATACCGACAATATAGCAGCTAATAGGTGATCTTGGCATTTGCTTGTGTGTGTGTGTGAGTGTGTATTTTCTCTCTCTGTTGTATTTGGCTGAGACCGTAAATGTTTCAGGTGATTTTTATGAACCTGTCTGTTGTGTCTCTCTTTGCCTGAGTTGCTGATACCCATCCGTCTGTAGGGAAATTAGGGAAAGTGTTTTGCTTCTCCAGTCAGCTCTGTATTTGCTTACTATAACCATCACTGGGGTAATTAACCGTTTTTTGTGCGGTAATTGCCAATTTATTCTTCTGTGTTTGCATCTGGATTTGTAGTGTCTCATCTGTCAGTCAAGCTGGGTGTGGTTTCCATGGGGATGCAGGAAGCATAGCAGTCAATCCCTCCAACCAGTGGCCCCAGTAAATTACCTGTAGCTTCCTTAACACGGTTGCTATGGAGTGGCAATTACCCTAAATTGCAATTGTGCCAGACTAATGTGGCAGGCATTTACCCCTTAAAGTAATTGGATTTTTCAGTACTTTTTCCCTCTCACGCCAGTCCTACCCACCCATCTATGAGGTACCACGTCCAGGAGTAAGCAGTGGAAACAGGGTAAAGGTTTTGTAAAGATCGCTTGATTCCACTAGCCACCAAAGAGGAACATGAATGATATTTTAACGTCAGTATGACGCTGTGAATGCATACTTTATTATGTGGCACCTCAATGCCTTTGATGTCGTAGATACATGCTGAATCTAAGGTGTCATCTTTCAAATGTGTTTCCACTTGGTTCCTCTTCAACACTTGCAGAGACCCAGGTGCATCCATGCTCTCCCCCAGGCATAGCCATACTTCCACTCCCCTGAGACCACCTGCTCAGCTCACTAACACCCACACGCACTCACCGACTTCCCTCAGGTGATGTGAACATTACGAGAAGGTGAGTTGAGATGCGTTGGGCAGCGCCAGCGTGGATGCTGATCCAGTTTGACTCGCCATCGTCACAGCAGGAACATCTGAGTGGGAGTAAATCCTCATTTAGATTCTCGCTAATTGTGTTTCTCAGTTAAAGATGTTGGAAAGTGGGCCGCCACTGGAGAAAACATGACCTGCTTCAATCTCCATTCACTGCATGGATTAAATCAGCTCTCATCACTGCTGATCTGCCGTGAGGAATGGGATTAATCAATCGGAGACAGTACATCTATCTGGAAATTAAAACTGCGCTCTTCGCTGAGCACGTTGCTCCATAGTTCTGGTGTTATTTTGGTGACATGACGAGTGGGTGGCTTTCTCTCAGTAAGAAAACAGCAATAATACAAACCTCAAGTGCGTGAACTGACCATGCTTGTGATACATCTATCAAGAAGAAAATATGACGCACTAGAAAAACTGCAATAAATGTAAGTAAGAACAATAAAGATTGTGAGGACTTTGTGATGTTGATCTGACAATACTGAAAATTGATAAATACAAAAGGCCTCATTCTACATTGTTTCTGTCTATTTAAGTATTTACAACTTATAAAAATCACTAAAGCACAAACAACATCTCCTAAACATGCATTACTTACAAAGATGATAAACCTGTTGTTTCATCTTTCAAAAACTGTCAAAAAACTTGGTCAAACTTGGAAGTCCTGACCCTCATAGTAATGCTGCCAGTGGTTCCCACTACTCAGTTTTCTATATTATTCTTATTATATATTTTTTTTATTTGTATGAAGGGATTTAATTATTGCTGTTGCTGACAGGGGCCGCACAGTAGCTCGGTGGTTAGGACTGTCACCTCACAACTCCCCAGTTCACGTCCTGGCCTGGTCCTGGGATCGTTCTGTGTGAAGTTTGCATGTTCTCCCTATGTTGGTTTTCACCAGGTTCTTGTCCATCTTCGTCCCAGAGTCCAGAAACACGCTAAGGTTAATTGGTGATTCTAAATTGTCCTTTGGTGTGAATGTGTGTACTCGTTTGTTTGTCTGTGTATTCCTGTGATAGACTGGCGACATGTCCAGGGTGTCCCCTGCCTTCACCCTAAGTCAGCTGGGATAGACTCCAGCCCTCCCTGTAGACCTAATGAGGATTAAGCGGTGTATAGATAATGGATGGATGTTGCTGACAGTGTCACGACACCGGCAAAGACATGCACTCATGGCTGTGAGCAAGTCAAATGGTCTTACACTTTAGAGAAGATTAAAGGTCATAGATCAGGACATATGAATGATTTATTTGATATATGCTTACTCTCAACTGTCCAATATATAATGAACATTTTGAAAGTGCTTTATTTCAGTGTTTTTTGCTCTTTTTCTTACTGACAACAGAGCTAGATGCTTTAATGGATGTGTGGTTCATCCTTAAGGCTGAGCGGCTCTGTTGGAAGCCATTGTCTCTGTCTTGATCTGAAAAAGACACAGTAGGAATTACAGAAATCAGATACCAACAGAGGATAATGGGTACCATATAGGTAGGGAGCACATTTAAAATCTACAGTATGCCATGTGCACTGCTAACTAGGATATGGACATAGATGATGCTAAAACTAAAGGCAATTATCTGCAGATACCAGCGAACACTCAGTTTGTTTGTCTTCTGTAAACTCCAAGATTAACTGTTCCTAATGGAGGAGAAGATCATATATTGAGCGATAACTTTAACATAGACATTACAATAAGCACAAAGAAACAGATGTTGTACGTAACAGTGTTTGGAAGAGTGTGCTGTATGTGACATTTGAACAGGAGAACTCAGTATATCCGTGTATGCAAATTAAATGCTAAAGTAATCATCTCACAGATTATTAATGACATATAAATGGATTTAAAAAATGAATGTTGCACATCCTACAATTAATTAAATTTCAGTGATGTTCAGAGGAATACCTCTCATGAGTAAAAGAAGCCACTCTTAGTATAATAAAATGCACAAACTGAGCAAAATTTTCTCAACCAGACTAAACTCGTGTGAAAATAAAGTAATTGATCCTTCAGGCATGTGAAAGGCATGTATTTTTGGGTCTGTGCAGCTCTATTACAAATGTGGTCAGGGACAAATCAAAGCGGTAAAACGTGTAAGGATTTTACTGTACACTTTTGACCTGAACAAATCGTTCCTCTGAAGGCTTATTCACCCACTCCTTCAGCGCTAACAACTGCGCTGCTCTTTGCTGCCCTCACATGCCTCTTCAAGGAACTTTCTACACTCTCAGTGGAATTAATCCACACACCTCCTTTGTGCCCCAGCAGCCCTTCAACAAAGGCTGAATCACTAAAAAACTGACTCCATGAATCAAAGGATGTCAGAGCTGAAAAATGTGTATTCATTCTAGCAGGGTGCTGATGTTGCTTCACATGACTACACATGACAGAATCACCAGTTGGAGAGCAGAGTACCTCACATACAACTACACACATTTAAAATGGATTGCTGCCTTTGGTTTCCAGGGCAGAAAGGCAAATCTTTTCCTTTAAAGGCTACACATTTTTTACCTGAACTGCTGACTTCCAGAGCTAAGTAACCATCCAACAAGGAGGTGAACCCTGTGAGCCCCCCCATGGCAGCATAAGGGACATCCTGGCCTACTGGCTGCCCCCGTCCCTTCCTCTCCAGTTTTGTCTCAACCTGAAAGAAGACAGGAATAAATAATGCAATTTAAGTTTGGCCTTGCAGCTAGAAGATCCCCGGTTCACATCCCGGCCTTGACCTAGGATCTTTCTGCATGGACTTTGCATGTTCTCCCTGTGCTTAGAAAATTAATGGATGGAATTTAAGTTTGAATTAGGAAGTGTGACACTTTGTAACGGTACACAAATGGTACCAATATTGTATGTTTATCATCTGTTCTTCTTGACCATGGGGCTGTGTTTGATGTTTGACTCCACTGACCAGGGTCTGGTGGACAGAGCAGGGCTGGCCACATCCACAAGTGTAGGGACTCTGGAACCCAGAACAGGAACCTGAAAATGAGTTATTAGGAAACAGGCATGTGAAAACTGTGCACATGATCTGGGTAAGATGCTAGATTTTTAGCTACTTCACTCTTTAAATGTATTCATTAAAGTCTCACAGATCTTGCACAAGTGGCCGGAGGCTTCACTGTGGTCCTGCGGTAAGTGTTTACACCTGCAGCGTACAGGGTTTGGTCCAAGCCGAGGAACATACTGGTAGGTAGGACAATTACATCCTCTGACTTGGCATGGTAGGGCCAGGGGTCGCTCAGAAGGAACCTCTTCCCACTCTGTCTTATGCTGCTTGTACCTGGATTATATTACAATGCATACAAATGTATTTGTCTATGTTTGTCAGAATCATATCTGCATTGTGTTAAGGAATAATGTGCTACCTATGTGCACAGAAGCACAGTGTCTCAGGGCCAATTAGTCTGCAGTCAATACCCCCTGGAACGCCAAAGCTCACATACAGCCTGTTGTTCACTCGCTGAGGAAGCACTTTCCTCTTGTAATCCTCATATTCCTCTGGAGTGAATAGTTTTCCTCCATCATCATCACCCACAATCCTTGGAAAGATAAATCACAAAAAAGTTACTATACCTATGCACCTGACTATACAACCTGCATATAATTAAAGGGTTAATATGTTATTTCAGCCTTTGTCAGAGGTGGAAGAAGTATTCAGATCCTTTACTTGTGCAAAAGTAGTAATACCAATCTCTGAAAATACTCCACTGCAAATAAAAATGCTGCACTCAAGACCTTCTTTAAGTAAAAATGTGTAAGTAATATCAGCTAAAATTACTGTAAGTACAAAAAGTAAAAGTACTGACTCTGCAAAAAATAATGATCCTTGTCAGTGTCTTACTATTATATATTTCTGAAATAATATTTGTGCTGTACATGTTGTATATGTTGCTGCTAATTAAGTAATTTAATCTACAATATTAGATCATGATGTGCATGTCACAGCTAAAAGCTCATATCTCTAAAAGTCAACTTTTCATGACTTTTTCAACTTCCTTATCCAAGAGGGTTAATTTTAAAAAAAAAAAGAAGAAATGAAAAAAAAAGCTTGTGCATCTTAAGAAGTAGAGGAGTGTTCAACTTTACTTTGTCAGGAAAGAATCTAATTCTAAAGTCAACAAGTCTGGAGAAAGCTGGTTTTCACTGGACAGAAAAAGTATGAAAAATATAATTTCTGAAAGTAACTAAACTGATCAGAAACAAGTGTAATGGATTAAGAATTATAATACTTGCCTGGTGTGCTCTGTGTTCTAACACCTCAAAATTGTACTGAAGTGCAGTACTTGAGTAAATGTACTTACTTACATTCCACCAATGATATTTAGAAAATGCTTTAGTTGTAACAGTTAACTTAGCATTTGTTGTTATATGTAGGTGAGACGTTCACAAATGTATGAAAACTCCTGCAGAAATTCGCTAAGAGAGGAGATAAACTCTGAGTTTAACTTTGAGACAAACCTTCTGTACTCCCAGTAGTCATCCACCGCTTTTAAATCTGATTTATCGAGACTTATGTTCTCCATTGTCAGAAATCTAGAACTAACAGCTGTGGGATTCTTGTTTTACACAGCAAACAGCTACTGTTTACACGCCAGCTTCCAGGTTGCCATGGAGATGATTGGAGCTGTCCCTCTAATGGGCGCAAAGCAAACTGCATAAGTATAAAAAGAATAAAAAACTGAACCGTAAACACGTAGAACGAAAGGAAAAACAGAGAGAAGGTCCCTAAACCAGAATAAATCCAGGCGGGCTCACTCGCTTGGTAGTTTAGTGCTCAATACCACGACTCATTCTTTCCTAGTCAGACGCCAAGAGTTAAAGGTCAAGTCAGAGACAACAAGATTTGACTACATTTCCCACAATTCCACAGCACTGACGCACCCTGAAGACGTGCAGTGGAACCATGACAGTCAGCGCAGTTGCATGCTTGGAATTCTAGCTGCCGACTTTTGCTTTCAAGGACCTCGTCGGTTTTTAGGACAGTGGAGGAAGGCGGCATGTGATGATTCACTGAGAAGAGACTCCTCAACACGAAGTTCGGCAGCTAAACTTTTCTTTTCCGTGTTCTTCAGGATATTTCCCCAGCAGCAGCAGCAACAACAGCCCCGGGTTGCCAAACAACAAGCATCATTCAGTGTCAGCCAACGGCAGCGGCTGGAGCTCACTGTCGTCTCGTCCCCGCTTCTCTGCATCCTGTAAATTTCCGCTTCTCTCTCAAGGTAGCTACTCAGACGACACAGTGGGGTAAAACGTCGTTTTTGACAGTTAAACTACGTGTGCCGAAAATGTTTTGTCCTTTTGGTGACTGTCAAGTTGTAGCATTGTCGAGCTAACGCGTCGAGCTAACATGAAATGTTAGTGGAGTTGGAAACAGCTTCGGCTAAGCTTGAGCGGCTACTAGCAATTGTTTTTAAAATCTATTTTAAGTGGAAAAAGCCTCGATACGAAATATGCGAAATTAGTGAATTTTACATTTGTCATACTTCCTGTTCTTAATTTACTTTTCATATGTAGCCTGACATTGTAAAATCATTATGACAAGTTTAGCAAGTCGACATCTTTGCTATTATGACTCCTGGTTGCATTGACATGATCCACAGCAGCTCACTCTTAATAACTTTTACTTCATCCACCCTTTCATCGACAATTCACAGTTAGTTTATTATCCATTGCTTAGTTGATTAAGTCTGTTGCTCAGCCTGCCAGCTGTCACACCACATGTAGCAGCTGTTGTGGTCAATATTTAACCTCTACCTCTAGATTAGGTAGTTTGACTGATACTGTGTGCCATATCACTGTCAGCGATTCCACTAGGCACATTATATTTAAATAGCACTTTAAACAAGTGGAACATGTTATTGAAGCCTTTTCCTCTCAGGTGTGCCTTTCCATGAAACAATGATCTGGTCTGACGGCATGAAAACTCTTTTGGTTGGCAACATGTTGACTGAGAGGCACAGAAAATTATCCTGAAGCTTTAATAGTTTCAGCCCTGGGACTGGCATAAATTGCTCTTATTTGTTTACACATCACCTACAACAGAGAGTCTTAACCACAAACCTGAAATATTATCTGGACTTGATTTTGAATACGGTCCCTGGAGTTTATTCATTGACTGCAAACTTGTTTTAGTGCTTTCATTAAGTTTGATTTGTTTTCAGTGTTAAACTTTAAATGCTTAAAATCACCTTTAATCAGTATGAGATCAAAAGCATGTGATTCTACATTCTCTGAATATAAACCTATTTCAGCTGCATGTTGAACGGAGGCAAAATGTTGCAACACCCCAAGTGGGTGGTGGCGGTTTCTTGTAATGACTGACATATTTGACAGTCATAAGACATTTTTCTTCCTGACTAGCTGAACGTGTAACTTTCAGAAAGGCTTTGAACTTTGCTTTCTCTTTCCTCCCTAGTTCTCGTCTGCGGATACATAATTCTGCTCAGGTCATAGAGAGGACATGTTTGTGTGTGTGGGAAACATCACTAACAGATTCTGTTACCTTTCTTTCCATAATTTATTCCCTCAGTTGCTACCCCTTCTCTGACCTCAATAGAAAGTGACACTCCCACACCCAAGAGAGACCGCAGAGAATGAACTTGGTGACAAAGTTGTGAAAACTGAGTAATGATCGTCTAATTTCCTCTGCATGTGCATGCTGCACTCACAGGCGGTTTATCAGTCCAATAGCCATTATGGAGGTGGGATTAGTGAATGAAAGCCCTCTATGACTCTGTGTGTTGCTGTGTCTCCTATCTGGAGCTGCAAAGTGGGTCCCATGAAATCTAAACTAGTAATCGGGTTTCTGTGCTGAAAAAGATTTGTTAGTGAGTGGACTATTGTGCACCCTGACCCAAAGCAGCGAAGAAATCTGCCTCTAATAATAGTTAAATAGTCTAGGAAGCCATTTTAATGTAGCTTTTCACCAAAAGTGATGTGGTGGATTTAGTTCTTCATCCAGCACATGTGGTGGCTTCTGTGTGTGTGTGTTGGAAAATATTGCATTAATCCACCCAGAAATCCTCACAGCCACTCTGAAATAAAACCACAATGCTTTGCAGCGCTGTGAGCCCAAGGCAAATTAATGTAAAGGAGATACACAATTACAACCTTGAAGTGTCTTTTATTAATCTGTTAACGCATGTGTGGTCTGTGTAACCATTTTCTGTTCATTGTTCAATTTGCGGCATCAAAATGATTTAAATAAAAAATGGGATTTAAATTTTTATTATCCACTTTTTTTTATTACTTCACAAGTATATAATTGTTTCAGTTTAATATTTTTTCTTCCCATTTCAGTTTTTGTTTCAAAATTAGATTTTGTAACAAAAAGTGGCTCATTATTACAAATGTCATTTCTAGTTTTGTTTGTTTTTGTTTCTTGTTTTTGAACTTTACCATTAGCACCTGGGAGAGAAACCTACATATTATTAATAAAACGCTCTAAAAAACAATTTTAAAATAATATAATAATAATAATAATAATAATAATAATAATACACTTTATTTTCATAGTACCTTTCAAAGCTGGAGTTCAAAGGTGCTTTTCAAAACAATAAAATATACAAAACATCCAAAAGCAAAAATAAGATGGAAAAATAAGACAATTAAAAAGTTTTTTTTTTAAAAAAAGCAGTAATCATATACAAAAAAAACAATAGAAAATGCATAAAATATTCTATACGTTTCTATCTGCACAGATGGGTTTTTAAAAGCACTGAGCAGTTCTGTAAGTAGTAGCTTGTTCAAGACTGTTGGGGATAAAACAACAAAAGCATGGTCCCTTTTTGTTTTCAGCCTGGACCATGGAATTTTCAACAGCAGCTGATTCTCTGATCTGAAAAATCAAGGTGAAGAATATGGAGTCAAAAGTGCTGAGATGTAGAGACATTGTTTAAAAGTAATCAAGAGCATCATGAATTGAATTCTGTTACAAAATGGGAGCCATTGCAATTCGGCCGGACTACTGTGTTCTTTATGTTGATTATTTGTGAGTAATCTTGCTACTGAGTTTTGAATCACCTGTCAACGGACGAATGCTGCACCGTTAAGACAAGTAAACAGTGAGTTTCTGTAGTCCAGGTGGGAGAAAATGAGTGTGTGGGTAAGCTGTTCAGCCATGCTTTCAGGGAGCACTGGTTGGACTTTGGCTGTACATCTAATTTGTAGATGGCCTGATTGAACCAGACTTACTATACTGATTAAAGTCAACCGTCTGATCAAAAACAACTCCCAGATTTCCTCCTGAGTGCCTTATTGTTAGTAGTCAAAGGTGGGAAGTGATACTGCTAGAAATATGGTTGTAACCAATAACGAGGACTTCTGTACTATCTGTATTTAGTTGTACAATAGAAACTCTCTGCTTAATTCCGGTGAGACAGTATTGCAGAGCATCCAGATTGTCACGATGGGTTTCCAGGAGTTAATGAGACGTACAGCTGGGACTCATTTGTGTAACAGTGGTAGGACTCAGCAGTGAAATGGAGAATGACGTGACCAAGAGGGAAACAGATACGAAATCAACAAAATAGGGCCAAGTTCTGACCCCACAGTACATGAGTGCAGTTAAAGACCTTAAGCTGTTAAGAGTGACTTTGAATACTCTGATTAGTATATTAAAAACACTTCAGAGCAGTTTACTTTTATTAATTTATTATTAATTTATGTGGACATTGTTTATTATTAATTAATTGGTCTATAGGCTGTATTTGGAGATTTGTGTCATTACACACACACCAGCATGCAAAACGCACCAAACCCATTCACTCAATTGGAGAGGGGTGGGGGAAGAGGCACATTCAAAAAGGTATTTTAAGGCTGCTATTCTGGTTAACCTGAACAACAACAACAACACATCAGCTTAGGGCTCCAGTCTATGAGTAAGGTTCACATTTGTCTCCCAAACACACTCACTAAATAGGGTAGCCATAAATCAATGCATGTTTAGAAATAGGGATAAATGATATGCAAAAAACATCATATTGCAATTGTTTTGGTAGATATCGTGACTATGTAATTGCAGTTTCATTTTTGCATGTGGTTTTTGTTGCAGTCTGTACCAAACAGGCATTTTCTCTTACCTGGAGAATATTATTTTGTGGGCCAGGGCTGTAGAACCATAATATTTCTTTTAAAATGGCATTTTGTGACCCAATATACCTTTTATCAACAAAATAAATAAAATAGAAAAGCACTCAAAGAACACAGTAATCCGCCAAGGCTGCTCATTCCTTGTATCATTTCCGACGGACAAGTCTGCAGCGGTCAATTTGTAGTAGGATCACAATCATGTGATCATCAGCAGACAGCTGACGTAGTGTTCACTTGTCACAGTTACAGTGACTCCGTGATCAATGATACAAAAACCGTGAATCCAGACTATAAGCTGTATCACTGCAAAAATCTAATCAATTGGTCCTTGTCATTTCTGACCTTCCCTGAATATGTCATGTAAATTTGTTCATCCGTTTTTGAGTAATGTTGCTAACAGACAGACAAACCAACGCCAGCCGTCTCATAACTCCGCCGTTTTCCTTGGTGGAGTTATGTAACGGTCATAAATACAGTAATGGTACAGTTCATCCACAAGCTCAGAGGCAGAAGTAATTAAGTATAATATAGAGTCATTTTTAAGTTTTTGTTAAAAAAAACAGTCAGAGGCAACAACACAAATGTGAATAATTGAAAAATAAATTGAGAAACAATTGCCCAGTTGTGACATAACTGATGAGAAAAAAACAAGACCCATTTTTCATTTGTTTAATTTTAATAGTGAGAATTGTACAAAGAATTGAAGACGAGCTACACACACTGTGTTTTTCATGTAGTGGTTTACTATTAATCATATGTACCTATTTTTTCGTACGTCTCCAGCACGGCCAAAAATGTCTGCAGACCCTCTGACTGACCACCCACTCTGCAGTGGTGACTTGGTGTTAGACATCCTGCAACCAAAGCACCTTTCCAAAAACCCCTGACTGCTGGGGTGTATGGGCATCCTTCCTTCTGGTGGCACTTCCTGGCCTCTGCAGTTGCTCAACACGCTCTCATCTCCTCTTAGGACGGGCAGGATGTTTTAAGAATGCTATGTAGCAGACTTTAACCTCTGATCTCTTTGTGGATAAGGACTGCAGAAAAGATAAATTCTCTGCACAGTCACCCTGCTTACCAGATTATTAAAATCACAACGCGCAAGACAAGACATTCAGCCTCAGACCAGGCCTCTACAGCCCCGTTCCCTTTCACCACCCCAGTACCATGCTGGGTACACTCCTGCGGAGGAACATGTCTCAAAAGCTGAGTGTGCTGCTGCTGGTATTCGGCCTGGCATGGGGACTCATGCTGCTGCGCTACACCGTGCAGCAGCCTCGCCATCAAAGCAGCGCTGAGTTGCGTGAGCAGATACTGGAGCTCAGCCGGCGATATGTCAAAGTCCTGACAGAAGAGACCCAGAATGCACCAGGTGGGCCACAGGGAACCTCTATGGCTGGTTATGGTAAGCATTTTAGACAAATTCAGAAATGCTGTGCAATACATGTTCTGTATTTTACAAACATGACATTACTTGCTCACTCTTGTATGGAAATTTATGTGATTTACTCTCTGGGGGGAAAAAAAGCATTGTCAAACTCATGCTTTCTTCCACCTCTTTCCCATCCATTAACACAAACAGCTGATCTGAAGAGGACTATTGCTGTTTTACTGGATGACATTCTGACACGGCTGGTCAAACTGGAGGGGAAAATTGAATTGGTGGTCAATGCCTCTTCCACAAACACCTCCCACACAGCAGGGGGCATCCTAGCCTCCGCTCCTGCTGCCCTGCAGAAAGCTTCGAAGCAGGAGACACCAGGCAGCCACCCAGGGACGTCACGCCTTCACCCACACGTCCCTAATAGGCATCGACCACATTGAGGAGGCTAGTTTTGATAGTTGTATCCATTTTTTTTTTCAGCACATTACACTTTTCCATCATTTATCACTGATGTAACAACATCAGACTAATGAAGCAATAGGGATACTTACGGACATCCAGAGACTTAAAAAGCAGGATGCACCTCAAAAATGTTCTGCCAACTCCAAGAGAAGAAAGAGAACCTTTCTATTCTCCAGCCTATCATATGCTGATATTTATTTTTTTTACTGAGACTATTCAGCACTTGTTTTTATATTTTCATTGCCGAATTTAATTTGCATAAATTTCTGTTTTTTTTTTTTTTTTTTTTTTAGAGGGATTTATGTTTGAACGTTGTGCAAATGCGAAGGAGCAAATGCATTGAACTGAAACTCACTTTCAAACACTTTATCATCAAACTGGCTTAAAATCCTCCCCATCTACAGATAAACCATTATACAATACTGCTTCAAAATATCAAAATACTGAACTAAACTGTACACATGATAGTTAAGAATAGTTGCATTTTAGTTTATATCTGGCAGGATTGCTAAATACTGTCAGAATAAGGTTTCTCTTTTAGCTGACACAAAATAAGGATTTTAAGAATAAATAAGCAATTTTGTTCACTTATATCAGATAATCCAAAGAATATTACTGCAATCCATGAGAAGGCAATATAAGTATGTATGTGCTGTAGGCGAGGTATGCGGAGAATATGAAGGAATGATGCCTATTTGCCACTGCAAACCTGTGTGAAAGTGTGTGCTTGCTTTGTCTCACTTGAAAGCCAATGTTTCCCTTGCACCATGTTGAGAAATAGATTCAGACGTTGCTGGAACAGATTGAATGTACTGTGCAGACAGTCTTTAGCCCTGTAATGCTGGTAAGATGACTGATGTACTGCTTACCCATGTTCAGGGTTCATATTGCACTGTGACCGTAGAGATTTTCTAAAAATACTGGGTTCATCCAACTTGGACTTTAGGGATATTTAAAGAGAGGTTCTGGAATATTCATTCTTCCAGCCTTCCTGCTGCACCTTAGCATGGTTTCTGTAATACTGATAAAAGCTGGTTAAATACCTCACCATGTCCTGCCCAGAGGAAGAAAATCTGTAATGTGTTCATCATAATGCTTATTAACATGATGACTTTATTCTGCCACAGAGATGAGCAACACTTTTACCAACATCATCTGTGAATAGTATGAGACCTAGTCAATGTGGATGAAGTACTCAGTTATGAAGAAGAAGAAATTTCATTAAAGCTTAAACCTTGCTGTGTAAGGTTGCTCCCAGAAATGTAACTGTATGTTCAGGTCACGAAACTAAATAATTGAGTTGGGCTTTGACTGTGTCGACACTGAGTTATGCCATAAATGTACCTTGCTTCTAATGCTGAAGAAGAAAATATGAGCCAGCCAGCTGCCGTGACAAGCTAGTTTTACTAATAAATCCACCTCATGGAAAATTTACTCTCCCCCGCTTAAACCAGTTTTATGCCAGACTCTCCACTTTTCCTCATTCTATAAATTGAACGTCCGTCCCTGAGAAGATCTTAGTTGTAGCACGTGTCCCACAAGACGATGAAACTAATTTAATTTGCTTCTATCAAAATCATTAGTGCTGCCTCCGTGAATATGTAAGAGTCGTGTCTTTGTATAAGTAAATATATGGATAGGGCTTTTCAGTTTGGTTGTGACTAAGTGATTTAAAGCTGTTCTGTTGCTACTTTTAATGTAAAATATGTGAATACTCCTTACACTGCTAATCGTGGAAGGCCATTAACCTTCCGCCTACCAACATATTTACCATACAAGGACTCCTGACTTGGATTCCCGGGGGACCCGAAGAACAACCAAAGACACAAACATCATAACAAAATGTTAGCTTATTTCTTCCCAAAATATGAGTTATGTAATATTGTCATCTGGGAAAAAAGAATTGGTTTATTTTTGGAAAGCTACAGCTAATTTGTTTATTGTGGGACAATGAAAATACATTTCTTCACTAAAAATGGCAGATTTTATGTGAAGTACAATCCACTTTAGTAGCTTATTTACCATTCTTTGATTCTGGCATCTTTACATTGTCAGTAATTTTAAGTAAACTTTATTTCTGTTACATTTATAATTATCAAAAATTCAGGAATGCCAAATCTGGCCAATCTTGAGTTACTGATTGTCGCCCAAAATAATTAAAACTATATTACTTTTCTATATTAATTGTAGCCGAGCACATTTTGCTTTCTCCTCCCCCCTGCTTTAAAAGAAGATGCTGCAAGAATTGTCTCTTCAGGTAGGCCGTTCTGATGCTAAAGGGCTCTGATAAGGAAAACACGGTCAATTTGAGATCACACCTCAACCGTAAACTGTTCATAACTGCACTATGGCCTTGACTTTTGGAATACACTGAAGAGTGACGGCTCAGGAACATGTTAATTTTCACCTCAAGGTGTGAAATTGGCTGCGAGAAGCCTACAGCTCTGAATATGGAATAATCCGTTTGGAATAAGGGCCCCACCTGAGGATCTGCGAGCTGGCACATGTTTTGGCCACGCAGCCTGGTGCCAGAAAGAGTCAACACAAAATACAACACTGTGGTACACCACAGCTAGTGTGAGGTCAAGTACGGGAATAATTACCGATGAACTTTTTTCTAACGCGTGAAATCAATATAGTGCTGTGTTGGTATTTAATTAAAACAGTAACAAAACAATGTATTATGAAGTTTCAGTAACCAAAAATGATGGACAAAGTGATGAAAAACTGGAACGGTGAAAGAAAACACTTGAGAGATATGACTGAGTTAGACCTTAGGGGGCTGACGATGTCCCAGTCGGTAAATTGCGGGTTAAAAGTTATTGGTGTGTTTACAGCCGTGATACGTTCAAGTACGCCATGTTTTACATTAAGGAGGCGTGGAAGACAGGAAGTGACGTTGGACTCTGCGGCACATAAACATACCACCCACCTTACGCGCCATCTTCTAGCTAATAACCGGTCGTAAAAAACGTTGCATTAAACCTGACTGCAGTTTCTTTTTCTTTCAAAATACTAGTTTTCATTAGCTATACTGAACAATGAGTGACATTGAGGACGGAAACTACGAAAGACGGGTAAGTAGTTACGTTAAATGATATCAAATACCTGCCTTTCTTCCTTTTTCTTTCTTTGTGGCTTCCCATAAAGAAAATTGGTTGAATTCACCACTAATGTAAGCTGTTAGCTTAATGCATACTTCACACGTATCGTTTGCTAATGTTACTTCTATCATAGAGGCAGAAAAAAAGATATTTTTTGTCTGCCTCCAGCTAACACAGTGAATGAACGTATTTTTTACACGAACGGTTCTGCTAACAAGACTGCTTCAACCAGCTTCCACTAACGGTGGCTAGCTTGCTAGGTAGCCACCGCTAGCTCAAAATGACCGGGGTTAAACCTTGGCTCTCTGCAAATTGGCTCTATGCTGCTTAAGTTAAATTTATTGCACCTGACGTATTCATAAAGATAAACTAATTCCAAGCCATTTGAGATGTTTGTACGAAGTCCTGCAATGCAGGTAGTGCTACTACTGCTACAGCCATTGTTGGACACGAAGTTTTGTTTTGCTTTAGCATGTCATTAAGTCAGATGTAGTTCAAAGCCACTCCTCCTTCTCAGCTTTCATTCTCTGATTAAGCAAATGGAGAAAATGCTAGAGTACACTGATGTAATTTTGCTCATTGACATTATTTCTGGAATATTAAAACTTAATGTAGCAACAATGTAATTGTACTGCATTCAGTGTTCCTTTTCATTTCTTTAAAGACATTCTCCTTTTCTGAAACCAATGATCTTAATTTTTATTGAATGTTCTTTTTTCATTAAGGTTATTGAACGTGAAGGATTTGAAGAGTTTTATCCAAGAATGATGAAGAAAAATTTCAAGATAAAAGAAGGCTAATGAAAACATTTACAGAGCAGAACATAGAAGTGGAAAGGGAGAAAATGTGACGGAAGAATGGTGTCATAGACACACTTGCAGTGTAAATGGCTAAAATGAAACAGACCTGGAATCAGAAAATGAGAAAACTGAAAAAAGAAGAATGAAGAAGGATAGAAATCCTGAGAGAAGGGAGTAGCGTGTAAAGAATCTGGAAGAATGAATGTGTCCCTAGGTTAAGTAAATATACTGTTTGTGTCAAAAATGTCTTTTCTCTGCCATTGCTCCCTTTCTGTAATGTAAAAATGCATGTTTTATATTTTTTCCCTTTATGGCCTAGGTGGACATGGATATAGACTTGACATGTACATTTGTTATATATATTTAAAAATATGCTACATTGCAAGCCAAAGATTTATCTTTTGAAATTACAAGATTACTAACCCTTTTCTCCACAGTACATAAGCTATACATTTAGACAGATGTATTGTTTGTGTGACACATACACTACCATATTTCACTACTCTATGTATGATTGTTTTTCTGTATAAAGAAATAAATGGATCTGTCCAAGAGAAAGTTGTTAACATGCTGTTGTGGCAATAGGGGTCACGGTCCCCATCTAAATCGGATCATGGGATTCCAGCTCGGGCCAAGTCAGAGAGCAGGTCAGGCTCCCCGAGTCCATCCCGGGCCTCCAAACGCTCTGAGTCCAGATCCCACTCTCGGTCAAAATCTAGGTATGTGGCTGCCTTTTAACTCTGACCTCTGTGGTATTGTAATTACATCATATCAGCAAACAAGTAAATGGTGATCAGGGTAGAAATATATCATTTTATTGCAGGGTGCTTTGAGTGTTGCCCTTTGTTTTCATGTCATAACTTTTCGTTTATTGTACCATTGAATTCTGCTCCTCTTGTTTTCAGGTCTCGTTCAAGGCGGCACTCAAACCGCCGCTATAGCCGCTCTCGCTCTCGGTCCTATTCACACCGGAGGAAGTCCCGTTCTCGTTCTTACAGCCCTGAATACCGCCGCCGGAGGAGCCAGAGTACTTCCCCTATGTCAAACGGGCGGCGTCACACTGGCAGCAGGGTGAGTGTGACGAAATTTGAAGATAGAGCAAAGTACAGAAGGCGATGAAAGGAAGACAGACGCACACTTTTATAAGATGCTGGTGTTTTGAACTTATTTAGATTTTTGGGGAGATTAGCTTATTGTACATCTTAGCTTGTAAACTCTATGATCTGTTATTGTATAAATTCAATAGAAAATTAGTCATGCTAAAATTGTTTTGGGAAGGATTTTTTTTTAAAAGAGACATTGCCTGTAAGTGAATGTTAAGCTACATTAGATGAATTATGATTTAAAGTTGCTACCAGCTTTCACAATCATTAAGCTAATCTCACCAAAATTGT
The DNA here is from genome assembly GCF_022539595.1 of Amphiprion ocellaris. NCBI lineage: Eukaryota > Metazoa > Chordata > Actinopteri > Pomacentridae > Amphiprion > Amphiprion ocellaris. Next base: position 12,368,294 of record NC_072780.1, read on the forward strand.
TTTTCTTTGACTTTTTAATTGTTATTTATATCTTTTCTGATGTTTAAAAATGCATTGACAAGAATTGTTTGCTAGACATTTCAGCTGTTAAAAGTCCGTGAGTTTATCTTTCTGTCATGTGTAAGGAAGTATCATTTTCAGATGACTGTGGTAAGTGCTGTGGGAATCCACTTTAACATGACATTTAATAACCCCTTTGATTAATCTTCCCCTCCTTTCATTATATCAACAGAGCCATGACTTCACAAAAGAAGCATACAGTCATGGGGGTGATGCTGATGTTAGGGTATGTGAACCTTCAGACATATTTTGGGAAATTGTAATGTTTGTGTGTGGATTAAAGTTTCTGGTCCCATTGTAGAACTGGATTAGAGATAAGAGTGTAAATTAATAGCATATAGCTGGATGTTTTTAGACAGTGGGCTAGTCTGGGGAGTAATTTGCAACCAAAATGACAGATTACACCTAATTTATATTTGGACCATCTACCTAATTACAGTAAATTTTGTTAAACTATTGCAACATGGGCCTTCATGTTTCTATATTCATGTTCTATACTTATTATCCATAAGAAAGTTTTAGTGTTAGCTGATCTCATGTTCATTAACTTGCACCAAAAACAGTTGATTTCAAGTCTTGAGTGTATGCAATTTTCAATTGTTTTAATTATAGTGTGCTTTATCTTTTTCACTATGAAACTAATTGGCAAAACACTAATAGAGAAAATGATGTATACAAAATAAATGTACTTTTTAAGTTCTTGAATTCTAAGCCTTAACCATGACAATCGAACTTTATTATTTCTTCACACAGGCCTAATGTTTTGACCAAAATGCAAAAGGAAATTACAGGTTGAAATGTGCAGCTGGAAAAGTTCTATTTTTTCATTTGGAAGCATTGATGTTTAGGAAAAACAGAATCAAACACAATGAAGTTTTGCTTACTGTATTTATGCTAAATGAATGGTAAAATTAATACATCTCTTTGGTCCCGTGTCTGCTGGCAAGTTCTCGCAGCACAATGTTTGACTATGGTTTTTCTGAGGTTAATGTTTGTAGTATACTGCTGCTCTAAGAGGTCCATGTGATAATGCAGGAGTGAAAAGTTTCCAAGTAAACATGAGGCGAATGAAATAGTTTTATAGTATGTTTACGTCTCCCGGTGACATCTTTTTGAAAGCAGTTTAAGGGGTTATTAAAGCTGTCATAGGTTACCCACTGAGAGTTTACTGTGATACTGTAACAACTGATTTTAACATCCCATTTTAAAAACATAAATAGATGACCAGTTTTTTAGTAGCAGCCCAATAACTGCCTCAGTTGTAAGCTAGAAGTTATATTCTAAGAGTGTATATGCGGTGTAGTTGGAGTGGTATTTTCTCTGTAAACACTAAAAACCTGGTCTTACACAGCCAATGTATACATAAGAAGGTTTTACAAGTTGTATAGTAATTATTACAAGATGTGTTCTTAATGCTGTCTTGTTTTCTTTAAGTGTTTCTGTGCCCAGCGTATTAAAGATGTAAAAAGGTGCTATGAATACGAAGAAGTATGTTTTGCCTACTAAATCCGGTGAATGGATGTTGTATGCAAATTATTAAATGGGTAGATGTGGTAAACCACGCCATCAGCACTGACCCTTATTGTTGACCTTTCCAGGCGAACCCTGATCCGAGCACATGCTTGGGGGTATTTGGCTTGAGCCTGTACACGACAGAGCGTGACCTGAGGGAGGTGTTTTCCCGCTATGGTCCTCTGGCCGGGGTCAACGTGGTGTACGATCAGCGCACGGGTCGCTCCCGTGGCTTTGCCTTTGTTTACTTTGAGAGGCTTGAGGATTCCAAAGAGGTATGGGAAATATTTGTAGTTTTATTCATTTGTCAGATGCCCAATGATCTCCAGTCTGGGTCTTAGTGACTAGTTTATTTTGGTGTCGTCAACTGCAATCATCGGGTGTTCAGAGTCAATGTGTTCCCTAAATACTAGCTAGACTGAAAAGCGACATGGACTAAGTCCAAGAGCAAAACGTATATGAAGTGCCAGCTTTAGTTGTTAGTGTTTTTTTTATGTTGTTTTATTTTTAAAACTATTATTCAACATCTGTATGTAGTAATCAGCTAATTCATGCTGTGACTCCCCCTTTTCACATACACACTTCTTTCCTTAGATGTGATTACATGGATATACCACTAGGTGTCTGCCTTGCCTAAAATTCCCTTACCTACCTTTATGCATGGGTTCGAAGTGTGTGATGTTGGTGGGCCAACATTTGTGAATTCCAGTTTACATACAACAGAGCTTGCAATAGTCTGCTAACATTTCTGTCGTCTTCTTCTTGTGGGTCCCAGGCAATGGAGCGAGCCAATGGTATGGAGCTGGATGGGAGGCGCATCAGAGTGGATTACTCCATCACCAAACGTCCCCATACCCCCACACCAGGAATCTACATGGGCCGACCAACTCAGTAAGATCAATACTAATGTCAAATCTTGCATAACTGTTTCCTTAAGTTATTGTGTAGCATCTGTTTTTCATCGCATTAAAGTTTCCTGGAAGTTTAAATGTACATCTGAGCCATCAGGAGAAGAAAAAGAGAACAAACTGGGATGAGAGCTCACTCGTATCATTTTTGTATTAATTTTTGCATCCTTTCTTGAAACATATTTGCGATTTGCACTTTGTATCAATTTCAACATGGTGCTCAGTAGGGATGGAAAGTTTCAAGTTATCCAATGCATAACTTTTTTTTTTTTTTTTTTATTGTGTCAGTTCTGTTGATGGTGAAAACCTATGTAGGCTAATGTCTTTCCACACAGAAATAAATAAGGGAATTGATAAAAAATTTCAACCAGTAAGCAGAGTAGAGATAAAGGCACTTCTCAATTCCCATCCCTAGTGCTGCATTTCTGAAGAGATCAAAATTCATGGTGGACTTTTTAATAAATTCATTTTTTTTCAACAGCAATGGTGGAGGAGGTGGTGGCAGCAGCAGCAGGAGAGGGAGAGACTCCTACTATGACCGCAGCTACGACCGCTATGACAGATACGACGAATATGAGTACAGATATAGGTGAGTAGTAATTGGTGAGTACAAAGGCAGTGTTGCGCTGCTATATGCGAAAGAACGTTTTATATTTTCTTTGTCTCTTTGCAGTCGCAGGCGCTCTCCATCACCCTACTACAGTCGATACAGGTCTCGCTCACGGTCTCGCTCCTACAGCCCACGTAAGTGTGAAGAAAAATGCATAAAGAAGAAAGCTTGTCTATCTGCATGTATTGTGTAATTTTCAAACATGAAATCAGGCTGCTGTGAGGCATATTTGAACACATCTATGTACCTTACTACTGAAAGCTGATAAAATCTTAGTAGTGCTCTGTTGTCTTAAGCCTGTACTAATACACATTTTCTGTTTCTTTTTGCAGGACGATATTAAGTTTCTTCTTTCAGTATTCAGCTTCCCTCCAACAATTGATGGTGTGTGATTCATCAAGGGGTTTCAGAGGGGAACGTTTTGAATAAGCATGTGTATATCAATAGAACTGTTAAGTTTGAGGTAGTTCTTGTTTACATGCAATAGATGTCTTAATTTTTAGACATTTTGATGCATCCATGTTGAGTGTGAGCAAAGAGCTCAGTGACTTTTGCTTAATCTGGCTTCATTCATCGACTTGCGTCCTTCCCTCTTTGTTTTCTACAGCACGGATTCCCTTTTTTCCGTTTAGTGAGGGTTTATCAGGTTTATCTCACTGATTTCTGTTAACATTGTCTTCATGACAGGGAAAGAAAGATAGATTTTAAAAAAAATACTGGTGACACTTGATTTTACAACTTGTATTAAGTAGTTCTAAGAATACATTCTGTGAGTACAATGAAAAACAACAGATGTATCCTAGTATTACTTGGCACTAACTGAGTTTGCTGGTAAGTAGCAGGTAACTCTGGCTGTAAAATGAAGTGTGACCAACAACCAGTAGTTGGGTCTTTGCTCACATTCAGTCACTTTTTTTTGGACAAGGGAAGTCAATGTTTGAGTTTTCAGAGTTTTAATATCATGTATCACATTTTTTTATTGTTGTTTCTTTGTATGGAAATACAAATATATGAAAACTCTAAACTTTCTAAGTTGTTTTTCTGATTTAATAAGCATCAAATTAAGATTTATAGTAGTTGTATGGGTGGGAGGTAATAATGTAAGTTAAGTGGGAGAGGTGGGAAAACAAGAGTTTCACAGTAAACGACCAGTTCCAATGTGTTATGCATAATAATCTTAACACAAATATAAAGTAGTTGAGCTGTAGTCACTGTATGAAACTACATTTTTTTCTCCATACATCTAGTTTGTCATAATTCAGGCTACACCAAAGAAAAAATAAACACAAAGATATATATATACCAAGCTTTAATACACAAGGTCTACATGTGAAAACAAGCAATATATAATGCAACTTGATACAAATTAACAGTAGCACAAAGGAGCTGAAATGGTGGGTATTGAAATGCAATAACTTCTTTGCTTTCATGCATTTGGAATGCTCTTAACCTTAGTGACAACAGTTTAAATTTCTATATTTATAGTGCTGATTTGTGCTTTACATTATGAACAGATGACAGAACATGGTCAAGTATGTTTTTCCATTAGACAATGCGACCAGTCCTACATAGACAGAGGTTCAAATTTTGGATTGATACAAATTGAGATCAACCAGGATCTTAACGCTGAGTGGCTAATCACAAAAGTAAACCTGGAGGAATGGAGGAGCTCTTTATCTGTAGACCATGGGCCCAATAATAAGGCACTTCATTCCAAGGGGGTTAATAATCACTGCTGACGTGTCATGGGGCCCCTCGGAGTTATGCGTTCATTCACACTGATTCAGAGATAATTCTTCAGGTTCCAAGGTAACCGCTAGCTGGAAGGATACAAGGGTCAAAGTATGAGGTCTTTCTCAATAAAGACTCACCGCTAAGCCATTCTAAGACATGTCTACTTGTGTGCCCGTTTTCACCTTTGATATTTATTCTGAGTGAAGTTGGATTTTTAAAGTTGAATAACGACAAGTAAATTATGAGTGCTTGATTGTATGGCTACATCTGGGGTTGTGTAGTGACAAATGCATTGGTTCTTCATCACTGACGTTGCATTATACAACACAGGTGTCATGGCAGGGGCCCTTTAAGCTGACCAGTAGGGGACAGCCTGGCTAGATATGCACTACTGGGATTCCATGCAGATAAATTTCATCTATAAGAGTCAACATAAATATTCAGAAAAGAAAAAAAAAAAGACATACGCATTGTTTTTCAGGCTCAGAAAACTTCTAAGTAGTAAGAAACTATTTACATAGAGTTAGCAGCCCACACCTACTACTTCACAAAAAAAGATGAATCAGATTCTAGCAGTACGTGTTGATAAAACATAGTTTTTAATCTTTTCTGAATTCTTAATGAACGTCATCATGTAGTTTTACTGTTGAGGCCATTGTTTTACAAGAGTGAACCAAACGCATACAAGTTGTACACCAGGAGCAACCTGTAGCTTCAACATGTTTTTGTGTCCAGATTGAAACTATGTTAGCACTCTGGTAATGTACAGGACAATGTCCGAAGGTTAACTGGCAGCAGCTTGTTCATGTATACGGTTTAAATGCAGGAAGGCTGGTGGGGGATGTAGGCTAAAATTCTCCACCTCTGACTTGTTCATGTCTGAGCAGTAAACATGGGGTTCCACTTGGTATCACATACATGAACATTTAGTCAACATGATGATTATCTTATTTATTAACCAGACTTTTTGAGGATGTATAGCTCCAAAAGAAATACAACCTAACTATTTTTTTATCATTTGAGTTTGGGGTTTTGTCAAATTCTTAACATTAGTGAACAGAAGTGCTATTTTTTGGGGTTAAAGACATTTATCTATTTATTTCTTACAGAAATGAATGCAAATTAAACAAAAAACAACACTTTTTTGCAGTAAATGTCCTTTATTACTTTTGTAAAAACATGAGCTAATTTCTATCAACATGAAACAATCAAAAATTCCTCATCAATTTACAAACTATTTGAAACTTGAAATGTTTTGTACATATTTACACCTCAGATTTAACTTCGATCGACAATCCACAAACAGCACAAAAACTTAATTATTCTGCTTCAACATTTAAAAACCTTCTGGTTCAAAAACCTGTTAAAATGCACAGAAATCATTTGTATTTCTTAATGACAATGAATACCCAAAATCATCAAGTTAATACAGAATTACCCCCTCAATACTTTTACTTTAATATTTAAGATCCAAATGCAGTAATTAACAGCTATATTTCTAATAGGAGAGAATACACAACTTAGACCATTCCAGAAACGACAAAAAATACACTTAATTTTTTACAATAAACACAATCTAATGTGAAATTCCAAGTGTAAAAACTTGAAGCACAACTAATCAAGTTTCTCTCCTCTTTCAAAAAAAACAACATATTAAAAAAGATGATTGCTTTTGAGCTGATTAGAGAGAATTTCTGTCAACACAGTGTAACTAATCAATCAAGGTGCTGAAAGCAGTAAACAACAGCAGCCAAAGAGGAGTTTTCCTTCAGGGAAGACAAAGCCTCATGCTAAAGCATGGCCGTACAGTATAGCTGCAACGTGTGACAAAGTCTGCAAATATTCATGTGACTGTACGTGAAAACACCCACTTTCATCAAACTTTTGTTCTGCACGAACATGTGGTGTTAATCTGACCAAAAGGCATCAGGAGCAAAAAAATCAGCCATCTCCACATTTCAATAAAATTAAAAAATCAACAGATGTTTGTTACAATAAGCTACATTTTTTGCTGAAATAGTGAAAAATTAAAACAAAAAAGAACATCCAGTTATTCCTTTTACACACCATGCAACGTATGAAATGCAGTGCACAGAATTTAACCAAATTAGCAGCTTTAAATATATATTTCACTAAAAATATAAAGAAAGTTGCTGCACACAGACAAAACAATAGGATGGCGGTGACTGCATTAGGCTGCTATTAATAGCTTTTAAAGCTGTTCTCGGCAAAACAAAGGAACTCTTGATTCGTATAAAATATCCCCACATTTAAATGATCTTTTCATTTACTGCTGAACTAGACTGGATCAACTTTTTCACACTAATTTCCAAGATTTGACTGAACAAAAAGTGCAGGGTGACGAGAAATCAGGAAAAAGCTGCAGCTTCTTTACAAGCTTAACCCTATTAAAAATAACAGAGATGTTCACAGAAATGTATTTGCTCTTTCTGCATTTTACCAACAAGTGTTAACTCGTTATTTACTGCTTTTAAACAGAAATATTCCTTTGGCTTGTGTTTTGAAGAGGGGGGGGCACAAACCGCCATTTTCTAATGAGATGAAGGGTGTCATCCCAGCAGCAGCAAACACATTTTTCTTGTCTGTTTGCTGTTGGTTTGGTTCAGTTTTGGAGGCTGCGTTAAAGGCACTTGTTGGCGGCCGGAAAAAAAAGCTGTGTGGAGCCCAGATCCTTGCATTAAGCAGCGATCAGGAACATTGTGTTTGCATCCAGTGAGGCTCTCCTCAACATGGCGTTCACCAACACTGTTCCCTGACTCTGTCCGAAGCGGTCAGCCACTGGCTTTTTGTAGCTTCCAACTCAAGTGAAAAGAAAACATTGTTACAGATGTTGAAATTGGAAAACAAAATAAATAAAAAATAAAAGCAGTCTCACCGGTCAAACAGAATCCCTTGATTCACTGTAGCCTAAAAGGGGTTTTTTGTGAAAGAGCCTTGGCGACGTAGACTATATCTTGGAGTGAGGCCAGCAGCTCAACAAAGTTGGGCTATAAGCTGCGTTTTTTGTTTTTTTGTTTTTTTTGCTCCTCTCATTTTACTTAAACAATCTCTTCCCTCTAGAAATAACCTCGACTATGTTTAACCAGATCGATTTTGTCAGTTCTCTCTCCCTGCACTGACACTAACCGCTGCAATCTTCCCACATAGGATGCAGTCTAGTCTGAAACTTTATGTCAGTTTGGCCCCCTATGGAATTTGTCCATAGCGAGGAGTCCTGAGAGAAACTGGGGGCGGGGAGACTTTCTGTACATTCCTCAGCGATACATTCACTACTCCTCCTGCAGAGCCCTTTAGCCACTCTCTCTCTCTCTCTCTCTCTCTCTCTCTCCCTCTCTCTCTCTCTCTCTCACACACACACACACACACACGTACTCGGACAGGCTGCAGCCGTGCATCAGTTCATTTAAACCGACAGACCAACCGAGCACTCACATGACCGCTGTCTCCATACGTTCAGCTCTGCAGAGGACAGCCGTGCACACAAAACACAAGCTCCCTCCGTTTCGTTGTTTCGGCCGCAGATGTAACCATCAAAGCCACATAAACCGGGTTATAAAAAATTGTATGAGCCCAGCTAGGCCAACGGGAAGCGCCCGTGCTGGATAAATCGGCAGATACACAGGGAATATATGGATCTGGAAAGTTCTGGAGCAACTTTTTCAGAGGAAGCTGAAACTTGAAACAAATTATAAAAAGATTGAAAGTGAGTATTAGACGTCGTAAAAGCTACTTTTAAACGCTCTCTTTTATTCCCCGCTAGTTTAAGCTATTTATAGGAGCGCCCCGTGAATGTAAACACAACATAAAGTTCCTGAAAAGCAGAGAACCGTTATAAGGAGGGGGGGAATGCGCCGCGGATCTGGCTCCCGGCTCGTGTTTCGTTACATCTTTATGCCTTATGATGACAAAGCCAAAGAGAGGAAACACGGCAAGGAAAATGCATAATTGGCGCCCTGATTCATATAGAATAGTCGAGCCGAGGAGCCAATGAATGGGCGCGTTGAGGCCGAGCCAGCAGCAGTAGTACGGAGCCGGGCTGCGGCGCGCTGATTGGACGGCGTGCTCGACCAATCAGAGCGCTCGGTGTGTTTGCTCGGCACCAGAGGGGTGAACCCACTGAGAGCAGCCATGGCCCCAGTGTGAGCCAGTGGCTGAAGGGCCCACTAAACCAACAGTGCCTTTGTAACCTGCTTTACATGAATATGCACACCTAGGCTCATTCATTAGCAAACACTACAGGGACACGGCACTATCATCTCAGCCCTGTGCAGGGGGCAATGGCCAGGCTGCAGCAGAGGCTACACCCAAACCCAAACCCACTTCTCACACACGCAGTGTTTTGTCATTTAGTTCAAAAAGACACAGCAAATACGAGCTGTGTAGGTTACAATAAAAACACATTCATTTGCCAAAATATTGCCCCATTTATAATGCCATTATGTAACTTTTTCCAGTTTAGGTTGTTACTTTTGCTTTCTAAAATTCATACTTTGCGTGTAACATAATATTATATATATATTGCATAATTCTAGAAACTAAAATATGTCTCTATGTATGTTCACACAAGATCCAGACACATTACACACACTCCACACCACACATCCTGTCACATGTTCAGTGTATTGAGCGCATGTGAACACTTATGTAGTTCAAACGTCAGTTTAAAGGTGATGGGGTCAAAGTTGAACTTTAAGGTTATGTATATGCTAAATATAGACAGATACACTCATGTTGCCATTTTATTAGGCACACAATTCCTAAACTAATGCTAACTAAATGCTGTCGTCTCGGGGCTTTTAATGTTGAGTTCTTCTTGATTCTGTTTAAAGTAGGCAACTTTATGGTCGGCAACAGTTTTGCTGCAGCTGAATTATACTGAAGACTTGAACGTGTTTTAAATATCTCGTCCACTGTATTTACATCAACAGGGGTCTTCCAAATGTTAGATACACCACTCATTGTAATGCAGCACAGAACTGCAAACTACAGCCCTCACAATGATACAACCTTAATTAGGGTAGAATTTATTGTAGGATTGTTGCATTAGATTATATGACAGATGGATAGATAGATAGATAGATAGATAGATAGATAGATAGATAGATAGATAGATAGATAGATAGATAGATAGATAGATAGATAGATAGATAGATAGATAGTATCAAAATATACTGTAAGAAGCTTTTATACTTCACTTTCCTCCTTTAAAATCTATTATTATATTGCATTCAATGATAAGCATGTGACCCCTGAGTTTACATTTTCATTTTAGGACCCGTGTTGATGAAAAACTTGCACAACTTCTGCTCTGACAGTGGATCGACCTTTCCTCATCAACAGGTATGTATCCATTCGCCCCTCTGTCCTTAAAAACACAGTCTTTACCGTATTTTTATTTTCTTACCTGCAGTGTCCAAAGCCTAAACTCTCGGCCCAAGACAATGGATTCCAAAAAGACCTTATTGACAGTTGCGTAATGTTTCAGACATGTATTTCAACGTGATTAAATTGGGCTGTGCGTTACATAGGACGCTAGGGGCACTTTGGTGTAGGAGACCCCTCCTCCCTCTTTCAGTAGATTCAAATCCATGCCGGAGGTATAGCGCAGAGGATTCGCCATGTGTGCTCTCCACATGGCCAACGCCTCCCGTCGTTGCGCCAAACTGCCTGAAAGATGTGGAAAAAACAAGTGGCGTGGCGGCACTCATGGCACCCAAAGACACTCTTTCACTATTATTTTGTGTGACTACGAGCAAATCGGGCCTGCTGTTGGACTTTGAGTTGTGGTTCAGAAGGGGCATGGCTCCACTCTTGCTGGAGAAGATGGATGCCGTCATGTGGACAGTAGTACGTGTCATTCCCAGATTGCGCGAGGGCCTAACCAGTGGCGCAGGGCTCTTCCTGGTCAAGATACTTGGAATTAGAAGTGTTTCATTATGCAATTTAACAATATATAGTGCAACATCATTTATGAATGGCCCCACCCCCTTTTCCTTCAACTGTGTCATCAGCACAGCGCACTTAGCACAGCCGTGCGCACAAGCCCCCGCAATATCAGCGTCTCCCTGCTATGGGCGTGCGTGAGCGCACTGCCGTTTTACTATCCCTCGGCCGACCAATGAGAATCGAGGCTTTGCAGAGAAAGGCACACGAATGTGATTCTAGTAAAGATACACTAGTTTCTCACGGAATCCCTTTACGCACATAGCTCGCCAGGTTTTTTCCCATCACCAATCCACTCTTCCCCTCCTTTTTTTTTCTTCACTCCCCTTTGCTGTCCCCACCCCAGATTCCCGTGCAATTTTCCCCAATCCCAAACACTTAATTGAGCAATTGGGATTCCTCACGTGTGGGCTGATTTGTAGTTTGAACACGTGGCTCATTCAAAAAAGCCGGAATAGCGGTGGATTTTTTTTCTCCCCCTTCTTCTTCTTCTTCTTATTCTAGGCTCTAGACTTAGAGGCGGGCGCCAGCCTTACCGTGTGTGACATTCTCTGTCTCTTTGCCAAAGGGTTTGGAGGAAGACACAAAGTAGTTTCTCCTCCTTTTCACCCAGCCCGCCATCGTTTGGAGGCACGAAATTAATAATTGAGCATTTATTTATTGCGCGATAGAGACAGAGGGGCGAGGGAGCGCAAACGCACTGTGAGGCTGCCAGTTTAAATCTATCTGTGGCTTGAACGACCGGGAAGCACGCCACAGCCACTCCGTAGTAGTAAAGGCGATTTAGGCTACTCTAAACACTGCACATCCGCGAGAGCAAATAACTATCTCTCCCTCAGCGCAAAGATTGTCCCTTTTCGGCGCAGAACATGAATAAGCTATACATTGGCAACGTGAGCGCAGAGGCGAGCGAGGAGGACTTCGAAACTATCTTTGAGCAGTGGAAGATTCCGCACAGTGGTCCATTTCTTGTCAAAACTGGCTATGCGTTTGTGGATTGCCCGGACGAGAAGGCTGCAATGAGGGCCATCGATATTCTTTCAGGTGAGAAATGTTCAGCCACAAAAGTGGGATTTAGAAAATACGCAGCGCAATTGTGTTCAGATTGCCTTCTGAGAAATGCATGTCGCCCTGTAGGGTGGGGGTGTATCCAAGCAATTCTTTCTCTCACACAACCTTTACTTGGCCTTTTGACACCGTGGGCTCAAACAAATAGCTTCCCCCGGTTTGAGTGAATTTCTGCTCGTGTTATTTCCCTGAGTGTAGCTTGGTAAAATGGTCGGGTAAACACAATCATGAGGATGAGAGAATACCAAGGCTTTCTGAACGCAGGTTCTGTGTGCCGTTCAGGGCAGTGGGACGCATAGGCAAGCGGGGCTGTGGACGCCGTAAAGTGAACCTTATTGTGGGGCTTTTGCCACACAGCCCACTTTGGGGACTGGGAACAGAACAGTGTGTTGCTGCTTTTAGCAGTTCCACTCTTATCCAGGTTTCAAAGTGTAGGCCTTCTCCAAGCAGCCAGAAACTCGCTACATTGTGAAGCCATTTCGCCCATGCTGACACACCAGGTGGTTTAATTGTGTTGGTCAAATGTAGGCCAACTAACTGAGCCACACCACAATTTGCTTTTGTATATTATCCACTTCGTCCCCTGGTTTGTTAAAGTTAAGGCTGCACACACAGGACGCAATTTTGCGTAAACTCGTCTGATATTTTACGCATTTTGGCGTAAACGTGAGGCTCATTTTTGTCCTCGTGTTGTATTAGTGCCTCGTACACTTTCAACAATTTGCCTGGCTAATATCACACCATGCCGAAAATATCCACGACACTGCCATGTCTGCATGTGTCTGCTTGGATATATATTTTTTTTAGTACAGTCCATAAAACGAGTAGTAAACACTAACCTTTCAAATGCATTCCCAAAAAGCACGAAAGCCAGGCCTGTGTGAGGGGTCAAATGGCTGAATGGAATTAAAAGTAGCTACATTTTATTTACTTTTTTATTTTTTTGTTTTCTAGGTAAAGTTGAACTTCACGGCAAAGTTCTGGAAGTGGAGCACTCGGTCCCTAAACGTCTAAGGTAGGTCGAGTTTTATCATATAGTGCTTTGGTTCAACTCGTGGGAGCTCAAGTGTGTTTTTTTTCCTTCTCACTGTGGCCATTTTCTCCAAGAAGGCTTTTCATTATTATTTTATTTTTCCAAGTGATAATGCTGGAGGTGTACGTGCATGTCGCTGCTGTTAACTGGTTGTTTTCGGAGAAATGTTTTTATGTATTTTTTCCTCAATGCTCTGGGGTCAAATAAAAGGGGCGTATGGCGGTGTACTCCCTCCTCTCGCCATGACTGTAAGGGTTGCTCCTATAACCGGTATGCATTTGGATTTTAACCTGCACATGCTTGTATTTTCTCATTCGCACCATCCACTGCTGTGTGTGTTTTTTTGGTGGTGGTTGTTGTTGTTGTTGGATACGCACAGTGCTTGATATTGTAATTTTCGAGCTGAAACGTCAGGGCGACTAGTACAAGCCCTGAGTGTGCAAGGCTTGAAATGTGTGCAAGGCTGGATTTGAGGCGTACAGGCCTTGTGGAGTCGTCCATTTGAGAAGGATCTGCCCGTCATTCTCCGTGTCTGCCCTGCGCTTCCGCCCTCCTCAGCACATTGTGCTGCTGTTGCATGAGATGACTCCCAAACGCGAGTGCAATGGTTGGCTTTGGGGGCCCAAGTCACGAAAACCCCCTCAGTTTCCTCGTTAGAGCCACACTGGTCGGTTGCTTTGAGTGCAAGATTTCCAAAAGTGTGTCCAAAATAATTCCTTGTGTTTTTCACGCAATCTCCTCCGTGCACGTAAAAAAAAAAAAATATCCTGTGCGCATTTGACACTATGTGCGTATTTTCGTTGGTGACGCCATTTGGTGACAATTAATCCTTGAATTAATTCAAATGCCTCTTGCTCGTTAATTGGTGTAATTATTTGTAAGAGGCATTCCACGTAAATATGCGTTGTTTGGCTTCTTTTACGTTTGGATAAACGTGTTTGTTTTTTTTACGCAGAGTGAGATTTGAAAGCAGAAAGTCGTGTGTATGTTTTTAAACTAGAACACGTGGCTCAAAGTAAATTAGAGATATAATAGCGAGGCATACAGGGGATTTTTTGGAGATCTTTTACTTGAAACGTATTTTCCACCTGAGTATCGTGGAGGCTTGCCCTGGCTGTTGGTACTGTGTGAATTGTAGCTTGGATAAATAAACCAGGTTAGCTCCACGAGATTATTATTTTTATTTATTTTATTCTCGTCGAAATCTGGAGACCTTCCTCCAAAATGCTCCTCATCACGAAAAAACTGGTGACGTTGCTGTCTTTTTAGTGTAGCCTGCCATGTTGGCCATGGCAGCAACAGAGTCGAGTTTCAGCCACACTTCAAAAAAGTAAAAACGTGCCCTCCCTTTACAACATGGAACATAGCAGTAGTCAATGGGAACAGTATTCTGAGGATAGGCGACACACACACACACACACACACACACTCTCACACATTTGAACACTGGGGCCCCCTCTTTGCATTCCAGCCTGCAAATATCAGCTGGGGGCTTGGCCAATCACCATGGCTTAACCTTTGAACCTATCAGGAAGGGGAAGTGCTGTAGCAGACTGGTGTGGCGACACTTTGGGGTTCATAAAGACAGGACTACGTAGGGCGATCCGCTGTGGAGTCTGGGATTTCACTTTGACGTAAACTCCACAAAAAAAATTAAAGATTTTCATGTATAATTAAAGACAAATTGCCATTACTGTAACCAAAAGCCCACCAAAATGATCAGTACTGCATTTAGCAAAAACACGATCAATAGTGACTCCTGAAAATATACTTTACGTATTAGTATATTGCAACAAAATTAATTTAATTGTAAACCCCTTCTCTGCAGATACTTTACAATACTAGTTAGTAAACCTTTAGGCTTCTACATTTAACTTTGCCTGTCTTCTAAAAATATGTAGTGCTTTGCTGAATTTAAAAAAAAAAAATCTGCCATTTAAAGCTGACACCCACACATTCCTAATCATGTCCTGTGCTTTTATGTATTTATTCTGAGGAAAGCATGCATGTTTTTCAATAGGAAGTCAAGCAGTAATCAGATTCTTACAGGTGTGTCTACTTTTTAAACAGCCATTTTTTGCACAATTGACATAATATTGTGAAATGGAAATTATGTCAACTTTTGACCTTGTTTTTTTACAAAAGTGTATTGATTTGTGTGTTAGTGGAGCTGTGCCATATTAAATCCATTTAGTGAACAATTGTATATTATATATATATTTTTAAAATTCACTCCTATTTAATTTAATCCATAATTATAGGGCAAGCTGAGTCTCAACAGTGTCATTATTGTGTAGACTCTGACTGAACGTCCTGGTTCAAATTGTACTCCTTGTTGGATAAATCCAACATTGTAAAATCACCACATGTATACGCGTCACATGTACAGGAAGGAAAAAAAATGGCGTAGCTATAGAAGGGGTGGCCCCATGTGTGTGTTGTGTGAGCAAGAGGAAGACGGACGTTAAATATACTGTTTTCAAACAGGCACAGCTTAGATTTTTAAAAAAATTTTTTTTTAGAGCACATGTAGTGTTCCAGTTGTTCAGTGAGTGTAAAGTTTTAGTACTTCTGCTTTTATTTTTTAATGTACCTTTAAAAAACCCATTAAAAATATGATCATTAAATTGAAACAATAGTGTAGATCGTATCAGGGTTGTTTATTGCAATAGCTCTTGAGTCTTGATAATAAGAATTCTGGGTCATGAGGTCACTGTGGGGCCCCACCTGCAAAAACGGGGGTTTGGGACGGAGACTTGGGGTGCCAGAGAATTATGAATGTGGCCCCTTGTTTGACTCAGACTGCAGACGAAGGTTTCTTTGACTCCTCCTCCTCCCTCTGGGCTCAAATCAGAATGGCATTGTACTTTTCCCCCATCTCGTAAAAATATATGAAATTTCTGTGTGACCAGGATGTAAAGACACAAATGTGAAATGGTCTTTGCAGAAGTTCTAACAGCTCATATTGAACTCTCTTTGGTGTGGAGTTCCTTTTTTAGAGAATTTCAATCTATCCAAATGCAAGTGTAAATGTAGCTTATTGGATGCCCGGTGTGCATATAAGGCCTGTGAGAGGGCAGTGGAAACCAGACTGTGTGGAGTTCAGTCATTCAGAACCTCTGCATACTGAATAGTCAATGGCTGTGGATGGGCGTTGAGCACAGATCTCGTGTGTCCCACAGTGTCCACAGCAGTGCTGACGTAGAGCGCTTCAGTACAGTATGGGAGTGCTGTTAAGAAGTGGAGATGAACGCAGGTGTGGTGCAGTGTCATGCTGCTTGGCGTGTGATCCCTCTGGTGGGTTTTCCTGCATGCGTGTGCTCATACGTGTCTCTACAGCCACTTGTGTGCGTGATCTCCACTGTTTGGGCCCATAGGTCTCAGCTGGGCGGCCGTGGAAAAAGGGGCCAAATGTGTAGAATGTTGGTCCATTTTGAAAGTAAATAAGGAGCCCGGCCTCCTCCTGGCCGTCACATGACGAGCCAACCCCAGTCACTCCTGGTCCTCCCCTCCCTTCCCCCCCCCCCTCCCACTTTTAACCCCGCTCTACATGTTCCTGTCAGTGGACTTGTCCGTGTCCATGGCAACAGGGCCCCACCCCCACAGGGCAGAGAGGGCCCTTGTTACCCTTGCCTGAAACAGGGCTAGTCCCCCCAATACCACACCCCACTCACACACACGCACATGCACACTCATATATATATACACACACTCCTCCCCAAATCAAAGGCTGGGACTAGGGAATGTATACCACCCACAACCCCCACCCCACCCCACCACATACCCTGGCTGACTTCTTATGTGTGTGGAGCTATAGGTTAATCCGACTGGAAGTGCTTTGTACATTTGCACATTTCGCGTGGTGTTCCCACCGCAATGCAGAGCATAGGCTACAGAATGTGTGGGGAGAAGGGGGCTAGATCAGCCAGGAATGGCACAGCGGGCTGGAAAGGGCTGAAATTCCTGCTGGAAGTTGTTTGGGAATTTTTCTTTACAATTTGGCCATTTAGAATTAAGTAGTTTCCTAATATCTCATGTTAAATATATTGAACTGCCGTTAGCTTGATTCTGGTCGTAGTGGCTAAGCTGAGGAATTCCAACTATTGTGGCCCTTGGTGCACACGTGCACTACGCTTTCCTGTGCATATATGGTTGAATGGAATGTTTTAAATCCCCCCCCCCCCCCGCCCCCCCACCCTTTTATTTATTTATTTATTTTTTCCATGAACGCAACTTCATGGTGTAAAAGGTGACTTGATGAATGCTGTGTGTTGCAAGGGGTTTTCTTTGATGCATTATTTATTTATTTATTTTTTTGATTACAACACAACCATTAACAGTGGGGCAGTTTGTACAAGTAGATGAGCTGCATTTAGACATCATTTAACAGCTCAGTGAAGCTTGAGGAAACGGGGGAAAAAATGTGTGTAGTACAACTCTTTAAGGTCCAGATTTTACCGACGTGTCTCCGTCTAATAAGTTTGAATCGTCTGCACATACTGCATGTGTTTCGTGCGGCGTGAATGTAGTGCTGACAGGGTTGGGGTCAGGGTCTGTGATCCTACATTGTGTGTGTGTGTGTGTGTGTGTGTGTGTGTGTGTGTGTGTGTGTGTGTTCACGCTTCAGCTCTCAGCCGTATGTACATTTTGTTCCTGTAGGTTCATGTGTGTCAACATGGAATGGACTTTGGAGTGGCCTTCACTTTTCTCACATTTACTATACAACAATCACATGCAAGCAGACACTTGTGAAACTCTGACTCATTGATCCACAAGTTCCATTGTGTGAGTGACCTCCACAACTGGCTCAGTATATTCATGCTGTTGTACACAAAACATAACTAAACTGGGAGCCATAATGCCAAAGGAATGAATTGGGGATTTCTGTCCTTGTTGTTTCTAGTGACAGAGCACAGCAGCACCATTGTAACCGCTAGTCTCCACTTGCTTCTGCTGTATGCACACTCTCTGTGAAGAAGCACGCAATTTTGACTCTTCCTATTTCGTGTGACGTGGCCAGCGGAGGTTCCCTTTGGTTCCCTAAACCACCTGCACCCCTTTCCCTATTTTTGATACAACTGCTGGATGCTCCTGGATAAGTGTGTGTTTCTGTTTGAAAAGAGTAAACCTGAGCCATGCAGTGGTTGAAACCTCATCATTAAATGCTATGGGGCACATGCTTGACTCAAAGTCTGCAGACATGACATCCAGATACCGTATCTTTTTTCCTTTTTTCAATTTTTTAAAAAAAAATTCCCCTCATCTTGTTGCATCCTACCACTCCTTCCTCCCGCTTCCCGGTCCCGTTTCTCTTCCCTATCTCATTCTTTGCTCTCTGCGCGACACAGTTGATTTGTAAGAAGGGTGTGGTCTTTCTTTCTTATTTATTTTTTTTAAGCCTAATTGTAGTATTGAGCACCCTCACCCCAATTTAGTCCACTGAGTGGTGAATCCGGTCGCCCGCCTTTTTGTCACTTGTGTTTTTACACATGGTGTCGCGGTACACCTGCTGAGTTGGGAATGGGATTAAAGAAGTCATATCTTCACCTTCTTTACTGTGGTCGCTTTTAGTAGGTGGCAGAGGGAATGAAGACCTGTCTTTCTATTTATTTGTTTGACACCTTTCTGTCAATTGTATCATTATGCCCTTAATATTGTCAGCTATTAACTGTCTTTCTCTTCTTTTCTCTCCCATCTTTCTCCCATCTACCTTCATCAATTTCTTTTCTTCTCTCTCCCTCTGTCCTCCTTTATCCATCCCCCACCCTCTTCCTCTCTTGTTCTCTCTCCAGGAGCTGTAAGCTGCAGATCAGGAACATCCCGCCTCACATGCAGTGGGAGGTGAGTGCTAACAGGCTGCTAACCGCTTCCAGGGCGGGGCACCATGGGGCAGCCCAACTGGGCTCTCGTTTAGTGGCCTCTGGAGTCACCTTGCCTCCCTTTGGGTTTCAATTGAGCATGCACTTGATCATTCGTTTGACTAGAGCTGCAGCTCAGGCCATTGGAACGTAGTGACCAGTGTGCATAACTGTGACTGGTAGAGCAGAAATGGCTGCTAATGTCACCAAACAGTTGACAATTAACAGGGCAAGACTGATTTCATTTTGCTTTATTCTGTGAACATTTTATGTACATAGGAGCTTGGGAAGGCCAGGATAAGTGCTGAGGTTTTATCATACAAAGACACTGGAAAAATTTCAAAAGATTTCATGAGAGCAGAGTCTCTAGATGATTTTGGCTGGCTCGCGCACACAGGAGCATATCATTTGTAGCCTTATAATCCTACATTTGTTGGCTACCTACAAGCCATGTAGCACGAAAAACAAATGCTGTTGATTCATGTGATGCTCGGGAACTGATGTACTTGAATGGGAAATGTGACTTAATTGTGCTGTCATGTCGTCTTTCAACAGTGATCACTCGTAGTAGTTTGAAAGCCTTTTTTCGAACCATGTGTTTCTTTGCATGCATATGAAAATGTGTGGAAATGAATTACAAACAAATTGAGTTTTGTCTGAAGGGTTCTGAAAGATTCATGCAACATGGTGCGTTTTACCTGGAGAACCCAAGTGTGCAAGTCCTCATATGGTGTATGGGACATTTAAATGCACTCTTTTTTTGTTTTTCTTTAAGAGGGTCAGCTGATTTGTTCAAAACACTAGGTTGTATTTTCCTTTGGGTTTCATTTAACTCTGGAAACTGGGTGATTTGAATTTCTTATGCCAGTGTTTCTTTGACATGCTGAGGCTGGACAAAAAAAAAAAATCAGCAATTTAATGCAATCCCTTGCAGAACCTCTGCAACAGATACATTTGTAGTGATTATTATGGCAGAGGTTTTGAGTCCGTCAGTGGGGCTGATTCAAATGCAATGAAATTTAAGGACACAATTGTGCTGGACAATACATTATAAGGTGTTTTTATGGGCAGATTTAACTAAATAACACATCACGTATACCACAGTCCATAAATGCCACCTCAACTTATTACACATTCCTGACACTGTTGACAAAATACAGCTGTGTAAGCTACAGAGGCACTTGTTTCAGGTTTACTGTGCTATCACATTAAATTATACAAGTGTTTTGTTTTTTTTTTTTGCTTTATGTCTATCTGTTGCTACATTTATATACAAACAGTTTAAAGCTAAAGGGTTTACGTTAAGAAAATTAAACTAAAATAAAAATTCATGACTTGCTGTTAATCAACTCTGACATGAGTTATATACACAACTACTCCAACACAGGTAACTCAAATTGCTTGAATTATTTGGCGTGATGTTGGATTAAGCCTGGGAGGGAACGTTGGTATTTTAGGGAAAAATGCCCCCCTACCCCCCCACAAATTTTCCGTGACAAATTCTTCCGCTAACCATGTTCGAATTGATCATGCAAAACTGTCCACAGTTGCATAAGTTCACCGAATGTTTTCAAGGCAGATTTCTACAGAGGATTTTAGACTGAGCTGAAGCAGGCAAAGTGACGTTCAAAGTCGGTGTTAAATCTCAAATGCAATCCACTTTTTTTTTTTTTTTTTTTTTTTTTTTGTGCTCCTTAAAGAGCCAACATGCAAAAAGCTGTCATGTAAAAATGAATAACATCAGGAGAAAGGGTGAGCTGCAACATGGTCAGATTTCAAGGCCACTGCCTGATTAGTGTAAAACTAGTGAGTGTTGAGCAATAGTCGCGTGTGTGTGTGTGTCATACATTTCATGTCTTTCTTTCTGTGAATGTGATAAGCATTGAATTTAAAACTTATCTGTATTCAGTGTCCATTGCACATTTTGCTTTGATTACTCATCAGTCTGCTGGTCACACGTAAAATTATGTAGACTTTAAAAGTTGCCAGTCAACCTTAAAAATTGCTTTTAAGCTTTTTTTTTTTTTTTTTTTTTTTTTTTTTTTTTAAAGAAATCATTTGTGTCGAACTCAGAATTCCCCTGCTGACTTCCATGTGGAATCTCGTGGTGTTTCCAGAGCTTTACGTGACTTCCCCCCGCAACCCCCTCTTTCTGTGCAGGTTTAGCTGTGATAGCGTGTGCTTGTAGTGTAGAATTTAATTTTCTGCTCCATAAAGACTATAGAAGCCTAATGACAACGTTCTTATTGAATTGCACTATTGTTCAGTGCTATTGTGAAGTGTAAGATTGTAAGGTTGTAGTACGTGGCTTTAGATTTCAGCCTGATTCACTCACTGTGATCAAATGGCTACGGACAGGCTCAGTGTTTTGTAATGGTGGGCTCGCTTTTGCCTACGCATGTCCCTCACAACTGCAGCTCCAGATCCACCCATGTTCCTAGTATGTAGCGAGCCAGCTATTTGCTTTCTCAATAAGGTGACATGGAGATTTCTCACCCCTCAGAGGGGGATGGGTGAGAAGAATGGAGGAACAAGAGTAGAATGAGATCTTTTGATGCAAAGGCCTTGCATGTATCTTATCAGGTAGATAAGATGACGGGTCACGGTGTGCGTGTGCCTGTCTGTGTGTGTGTGTGTGTGTGTGTGTGTGTGTGTGTGTGTGTGTGTGTGTGTGTGTGTGTGTGTGTGTGTGTGTGTGTGTGTGTGTGTGTGTGTGTGTGTAGCCCTACAGCAAGAGAATGGTGGTGAGAGTAGTGGCGTGTTCACAAGCTGTAGTGGGTGGGTGGGCCTGGAACTGTTTCCCCTTCCCTTCCATGTGCGCCGATACACAGAATGTGTAGCATGAACTCGCACCCCTCCCCCAGCTGCTGCTTCCTGCTGGAATGTACCCCACCCTTTCCTGAATGGCCTGGATTCCCATTGGCCAGGCGTGCTGAATGGACAGCCGGAGTAGCCAGCCGGCAGCCAGCAACTCTTGGCTTCAGGGAACTCATATCAGCGCTGGACCATCCAATGATGGGAAGTGAGATGGCAGGGAGGCGGGAGGTTGCTTGGTTGGTGGGTTGGTGGAGTGGGGGGGCAGGGACGCAGTCTTGTTGGCTAGAAAGTGGGGTTGAGCTCTTGGGGGCGTGGCCTTGGGTTCAACTGAGCATGGTCGGAGGTCTTAGCTTAGCTTAGAACCCTTGCTCCCCCTCTCGCCAGCGTTTGATCACATCTATGAATTGAAATCCTGTGGTTTTCAAATTTGGGGAGGTGGCCAGCTTGGCGTGACTTTCTTTTGGATGCATTTGCAAAATATATCTATTTTTTGTTTGCCATTTTTATGTATTGTTCCAAAAATACTGGGGATTAAAATTTTTTTTTTTTTTTTTGCATGTATTGAAAATGCCTGCCTGTATTTTAAAAAATTACACACTATAATAGAGTAATAATGGATTTCTTTTTCTAATTTGCTGAATTTAATAAAAAAAAAAAAGATTCAATTTAAATGAGTATGTATTGTTCAAAACCTTACTTTGCTATTTACAAAGACTTTAAAATAGAAACGGTATCAAACTTGCTCAACACCTACAGCACCGTGCACCAAAGTGCACTTAGGGGAGAGTCATAATTTGGGCTTTTACAGGAAGGCAACAAATTTACCCACGTAACTCAATACTGAACTGAGGGGGGTTCGGAATTAATGGAGTGTGTCCTGGCAGTGAGCTGGGCTGGTTCCCATGGATGAGCTTCTTCTCACTAACTGGATCAGCTGAAAACCTTCAAAATCGCCAAGAAATCGTGTCTTTTTCTTCTCCTTTTTCTCAGGTATTGGATGGTATGCTTGCTCAGTATGGTGCAGTAGAGACCTGTGAACAAGGTAAATAGACTTTTGATTAAGCTTTATGTCGCAAGTTTGTTTAAAATGTGGTTCCACCAACTTGCATTCAGAAATTCAGTACTATTGCCATACAGTCTATTATTTTAACAAATGCACAATTGCAGGGTTTTCAAACTAGTTAATTTGTAATTTTTTTAATTGTGTAAAAAAAACAAAAAAAAAACAAAACATCCCAGGGTAGTACATTGTCACTGACAAAGCGAGAACTCACTCTGTTTTGTGTTCTCCCACAGTAAACACTGACACAGAGACCGCAGTAGTCAATGTTCGATATACAGCCAAGGACCAGGCCAGGCTGTGAGTACACACACACACACTCACACACACACATATGCACACAGTGTGTTCACGTCATTAACCTCCATCTCATCTGTGTTGCTGATGCTGATCTGTTCGAGTTTTTTTTCTTTTCTTTTCTCCCAGCGTTCTCTATAGGAAACGACATCTACTTCCTCTGGTGTTCTTAGAGTGCACCTGATTTCCTCCTTCCAAAAACCAGTCTAGTTTAATTTGACATGCAATGATGACTGGGAGGGGGTGTGTGTGTGTGTGTGTTTGTGTGTGTGTGTGTGTTTGTGTGTGTATATACATATATATATATATATATATATATAGGTGTGTGTGTGTGTGTTGGAGAGGGAGGGGGGTTAAATTAGCCATCTGGTGCCCCCTGGTGTACATGAATCGTACTACTATGTTGCGCTCTGCACAAGTGGTTAAAGGAGTCTCGAGGCATAATTTATTGATTCAGTAAAAAAATCTAAATCCTTTAGTCTAACAGAGGACACCTGTATCAAGAGTGATGCCAAGATTAGATTACAGTGAATTTGTTGTAACTTGTGACATGTGATTGCCACTGCACCAGAGTTTGTTGGACATGTTGCATTTGGTCCATTTTTCTCATCATTCAAGACATGAACTGCATCAGTTTGGACTGAAGTCTTGTTTTTTGTGTCAGCCTCTCCACTCCTTTGATTCTCCTATTAATACGGGAAATAAATCAAATCTGAGTCTTTATTGATGATCTCAAGTGAAATTTGTTTGGCAGTTGAGCCAGTCAGAGCTGTTCACTCCATGACTCCTGTCTAGAAGTCTTCCTATGCTGTTAAATCTTACCCACTTAATGGCAATCAAGAATTTTTCAGAGGCTGACGCGCCTTCATTGTCTTCAGGGCGATGGAGAAGCTGAATGGATCTATGATGGAGAACTATGCCTTGAAAGTGTCCTATATCCCAGATGAGACGGCTGCACCGGAGGGTCCTTCAGCGGGGGGCAGGAGAGGCTTCAACGCCCGCGGACCACCTCGCGCCGGCTCTCCGGGTCTGGGTGCTCGGCCCAAATCGCAGTCCGAGGTCCCGCTCCGCTTGCTGGTTCCCACGCAGTTCGTAGGGGCCATTATTGGCAAGGAGGGCGCCACTATCCGCAACATCACCAAACAGACCCACTCAAAGTACGTACACGGAGGTCAGGAATTAAACTGCGCATTGCAAGTGAATGTGTCCCTTCCTGTGCTGCACTGTTGATCAGTGTTGAAGTGGACTGATGTGATCTTCTTGTACTCCAGGATTGACATCCATAGGAAAGAGAATGCTGGTGCAGCAGAGAAGCCCATCACAATTCACTCCACACCTGAAGGCTGTTCGAACGCTTGCAGAACCATCATGGAGATCATGCAGAAGGAAGCCCTGGACACAAAGTTGTGAGTTTTGCCAAAAGTGAACAAGGTTCTTAGAATGTTATGTTGCCAGTAAAGCTGTGGATGTTATGAAGTAGAGTAAATTTGTGAAAGATACATTTTGCCTGACCATTTGTTAAAATTTGGTCGGTGCCAGTGATTTTTATTTTTTTGTGCTGTGGTGCATAGTTTTTTGCTTAAAACTGGCAAAAATTTGTAACAAAAACGAATGACTTCATGGTTCCATCTGTATGTTAATGCTTAAGCCAATAAATACCTTTAAACAACATGTATATAGAATATAGAAAGTCTTGTATGTGAGACACTGAAGCTGCAGACGACAAGATTGCATCTCTCCCCTCTCATATGATCTTTGGCTTTTTGCTCCACCTTCCAGTGTAGCCATTTAGAACAGCAAACATTACAGATTTCTGATGAGGTCAGACATCATATGGTAGTTCTCTGAAGGTTCACAGCATTCCGATAAATGGATACCAGCAGGGCAGGTCAGATCTAAACCCTTATTAGTATTTGCTGAGGCCTTAACATCTCTTCTGTGTCATGCAGCACTGAGGAGATCCCACTGAAGATCCTTGCACACAACAACTTTGTAGGAAGATTAATAGGAAAAGAAGGACGCAACCTGAAGAAAATCGAGCAGGATACGGGGACCAAGATCACAATCTCACCGTAAGACTGTTTGACATCCTCCTATTGATGTAGTTAGTAGTCTGTGCAGTCGATTCAGAAAGGTGTCCGTGTGCATGGCAGACAATTTTAATGTACTAGTATTTGCTGTGATATCAATTAATGCTCTGTATTGAGAGTACTCTTATCATGACCCTGCTCACCCGCCTCATTGTTCTGTCCAGTCTCCAGGACCTGACCGTGTACAACCCAGAGCGGACCATTACAGTGAAGGGCCTCATTGAGGCGTGTGCAAAAGCTGAGGAGGAGATGATGAAGAAGATTAGGGAATCGTATGAGAGTGACATGGCTGCTATGAACGTAAGCGTCTTTAGCACTAACTTAAAAAAAAAAAGCATCTTCAGCTTGTTATGGATAGCTACTGAGCCTAAGTTGACAGAAAATAAGAAACCAGATAACCAAAAGACAGTTTTTAGGAAGAAAATCTGTTATTAGTGTTTATATGCACAGCAGTGATCTGGAAACACTGCTGCCATAGCAGCAGTTTCATATCCTGAATTGTCATGTGAAAGCTCACAAAAAAAACTTTCACAGTGGATCCATAGCTGTAAAATCCTGTTTAAACAGGTTTGTTTTACTGCCTTAATCTAAATAAAAGATTTCACTTTTTGTGAGAAATTTCAACAACATTGAATGACTATAAAACAGGAATATGGAGATTAATATTCAGTGTCAGTTCCTCCTCAGATAACTGGTGATAAGTGTAAGCATGATGTTTACAAGATGGACAATTAATCATATGAAAGAATCAGGAAGGAGACTTCTACTGTGATATTTCCTGAGTTTTAGTAAACATCCCTGCTGCTGTAACTCTGAGGTTGTCCATGATGTTCAGTTTAGAAAACTGAAAACTTTGCACTTCGAATTGTTCACCTGCTGAAAGTGTGACTTTAAATGAATTAGACATTGTTGAGGAGCAAGCATACAAATTGATGCAAATTGTGTTGATAGAAATAATCTCATTTCTCTGCAGCTCCAATCCAACCTGATTCCAGGCTTGAACCTGAACGCTTTGGGTTTGTTCCCCAGCGGAGCACCAGGCATGGGCCCCTCCATGTCCAGCCTCCCTCCTCCTGGAGCGCACGGCGGATGCTCATCATTCGGAGTAAGTAACAGTCTCCGTGGCATCCCGTGCACCGGCTTGCCCCATACACAACATTAGACCGTCCCCGGACTGGTTCTTTTATTTTCTACCTTGGTATGCTGCATCCTTGGGGCAGGCTCGTGAAAACTACAAATTAAATAAAACAAAAGCAGAGATTCAGTCTTTAGCTGCTCAGTTTCATGTTTCTTTTTCCCCTTTAGTGCAGTCCTTATGGGGGTGAGGGGCCATTTTGGGCTTCTATGCTGTCGGCGAGCAGCCAGCCCCTCGCTGTAAGTCACCCATCCCAAAGTGCTTTGCACGGCTTGTGGCTGCTCGCTGCGGGATTAGGGGCTAGGGTTTGCTACATCCAAGTTCTCCTCCAGCTACCCAAATGTGTCCGCACTTCACCAGGTGGATGCAGAGACGCAAGTCCTGAAGGGTCACAGTGTCCGTTAGCGTTTTTTACCAGACGATTTAGTGTCATTTCTGCCAAATACAAAACATTTGTCGAACATGGCGAACGTTTGAGCGGCGAGTACAACATCCTCGGTACCAAAAACCCTTCACCAGATTTGTATGCTGCCGAAACAAGTTGTTAGTGTGCCCTCAGTTGACATATTGACTGGAGAATTGGGTTCAATCCAAAATCAACAAGCACTACTTGTTGTTGCCTTTTGACGAGGCAGCCACCCCCACCTTTCCGGAGCTCAAGTCAGCCACACTCATTAAGAACAAGCGATGTGTTGCAGCAGTCTGTATTAAGGCATCAGTAAATAATCATTTTATATGACATTGCATTATGGAGAGTAATGGCCGAACATGGAGCCTCGTATCTATGTACCACTGTCCACCGGATGCGTTTTTAGTCGGTATCTATTTATTACTAATCTAATGCATGTGGCAAGCAAAGATTGTGGCATTTGATAACAAAATGTGACTGAGAATGTTTTAAAATAATAATTTTAACACAAATGTGGGCAGTGTAAACCAAACCAGGACTGGTTTTTTGAACAGGCTGTGCGTTCTTCATCAGAATTGAGCAACGACCCAGCATTGTTTAAAAAAAAAGAAGAAAGAAATTCCCATTGGATATTATAACGGCAACATTTGCGAGGACAAATATGCCGCTTCTGACAAACTGCCGATGTCAAGCGGAGGGCGAAAGCTCCGGTATCACTTTAAGGATTTATCAGCTTTTGCTCGGTCCACCGTCTGCATTTTGCGCATTGGTTGCCGACGTTGAGCAAATGGTCTGCCGTTACCGTCTGTGTGATCGTGTCCTGGTCACACTGGTACTAAGGTGTTTATACCCAGCAGGGACACCCCGAGTCGGAGACGGTTCACCTGTTCATTCCTGCACTTGCGGTGGGAGCCATCATTGGAAAACAGGGTCAACACATCAAACAGCTGTCACACTTTGCCGGAGCCTCAATCAAGGTGAGTGACGGACAGGCAGTGAAATTCTGAATCTCAATGATAACGTGTCGATGCCAGCTGTCTTCCTCTTGTCACTTGATTGATAGGAGTTGGAAGCGTAAGTGAGGGTTGCTGTTTTTTAATGCCGTGCATCTGCCCTCCTTCAGATTGCGCCTGCAGAAGGAATGGATGCCAAGCAGAGGATGGTCATCATCGTTGGACCGCCAGAGGCTCAGTTTAAGGTGTTGTATCCTCACAGCCAAATAAAAGCACCAGACGCTGGTTAGAAATGAAAGCTTGAAGCAGCACTGTTAAATTTGATGGTAGCAGCTGTTTACTAGGGCTGGACTCGAATATCCGAATATTCGGTCCCGACGGTGGTATCCGGATATTTATTTTGAGATCTGAATATTCGCTCCTCCACCTTGGGATGTTACGGAGTGGACCAAATATTGGGATATTTGTCATTAATAGGGCCTGAATATCTGGAGCCCAGAAACTATTCGGGCCAGCCCTACTGTTTACAAGGATTTCTTGTTTCATTTCTAGTTTTCATTTGAAAGTTAGAGGCTTGCTATAGTCAGCAAAGGAATGTGTTTTGCCTGTGCTTAATTTCTAAAAAAAATAATGGTTCCATTTCTTAAATGCAGCCTGAATAATCTGTACTTGAACCCGTTTGGCTGCAGGCTCAGTGTCGTATCTTTGGCAAGCTGAAAGAAGAGAATTTCTTTGGACCCAAGGAAGAGGTGAAGCTGGAGGCTCACATCAAGGTTCCCTCCTTCGCTGCTGGACGAGTAATTGGGAAGGGCGGAAAGACGGTAAACAAGGACACCGATCCATAAATCACCACACCAGCTGAACAAATTAAAACCAGGGTTTTGCAAAGCTTAACATTATTAAATGTAATTCAACAAATGAAAAAATAAGCTTAAAAATAGAACTTTGCTTACTCGTTTCTTTACTCTTAAGATGTTTGTTTTAATGTCTTTATTGCTGCTGCAGGTAAATGAACTGCAGAACTTGACCTGTGCAGAAGTGGTGGTGCCCAGGGACCAGACACCTGATGAGAATGACCAGGTTATTGTCAAGATCAGTGGACACTTCTTTGCCTGCCAGGTGGGTCACTTAAAGAAAACAAATGTACAGTATCTGAGGACGGTAGAAAGCTCTGGATCTGATTTTGTGGAGGCGCACGTTGTTGCTTCTCAGTCGCTGTTTTACTGAATAGATGACCATAAAGTGAGGTTCTAGTGTGCAGACACAATACTATACGTTTGCCTTTGGCGGTTGTCAAAATGGACCTATGAAAATCCATTTTTTAAATGTAGTGCTTGACTCTTTAAACCAAAGCCCACAAGCAAGTCTGAAAATTACACTATCAGAGCTAGAAGCTGTAAAAAAAAAAAGAAAAAAAAACACTGAATTGTTGGATTTTCACCTTTCCAATGGTTCTTGAACATCTCATCTGTGAGGCGCTGTTCTGCTAGAAAACATGCTCAAATCTAAGTTTCAATAATATTTAAACAAAATCCCTTTCTATATTCTATAGGTCTCATTAAAAATTGCCAAGAAATGAACAGTTTGCACCAGATTCTGTGTTAAAGAAATAAATTAAAAAATAAACGTTTGCTGCTAATAGGGGCAACCATGAAGCCATTCATGACTCAGTTGTGACCCACAATCTCATGACAAGACTGACTTTTCAGCCAAACTGCTGGCTGTTTTTACACAGAGCAGGCTGGAAACAAAGTTGGGAAAGAAAAAAAAAGTATGAGGTAAAACTTTTTTTCCCACCTGTTAACACCTGTAGGCACTTGAAAATGCTGTATTATTCCTTTTTTTTTTTTTTTTTTTTTTTTTACATTTTTGCAGAATAATCCAATAAATTCAACTTTCATGTTTTTTTTTCAACTGTGTAATACTGCACAGGAGACATTTTTGAGTTCTCTCTGCTTCTAGTCATGGTTGTACTGTTTCCATAGAGGTGCAGGACTTCATATTGCAGTGATTTGTTTGAAAAATAGTTTTTAAAAAGACAACAGTGAGTAAAAATTTGGCAGGATTAGAAGACGCCTAGAAACTGCAAGATATTGAGTGTTAATTCAGTAATTCAGCGAGCTCTTGTGTAGTGTGTCAGCTGTTATCTCCTACAGGGTGAGAAGAGCACTGACTGACCATAAGGGCCCATTCATATTTTCTGTGTGCAGGCTGAGCAGCTGACGCACATGCGGCTGCTGATCGTATTACAATTAGGATGCGTTGGTCTGCATAGATGTTGCATTGACCCTTGTATCAAGCACAGAAAAGCACACAAATAAAGACACTGAATATAGCTGCTACTTCCAGATTTGACCGTAGAACCGTGGTAGTGAACATTTCCAAGATGTGCAAGCACAGTGAGCAGACATAGTTCAGGATATCTGGAGAATTTAGAACTTCATACTGTGTTTGGGCTCCTTCGATGCCAAGCATGTACAAATTAAAGCAACTCAAACATCCTGCAGCAACTACTTTAACCCTTCATTGGGCAAGTGATCATTTTAGCAATTTCCGCACACATTAAATATGGCGTTGCTCCCGTCTCTCAGTGAGATCCAGAAACATGTGGTTTTCACCCAACCAATCAGCGAAGATCACTCTACGTTACAGCACACTATATGGTGGCATATGACCTATTAGCAGAGGCCTGGAGCGTATCAAGCTTTCCCTTTTCTCTGAAGTTGGAAAAAGATGCACTTGCGGCTCGGTCCTCTTCCATATTTGCGGTCAAAATGTCAAAACTAGCCATGGTTAGTTGACGCAACCCACATTTTAGGGCTGAGTAGTTGTGCTAAGTGATGATATATACATTTCTTGGAATTAAATATTTTTTTTTTGCCACTGACGGCCAAGGAACCATATATGGTAACATTATTGATTTGGAATTTCAACATGAAAATGTAAAAATTTTGAAAAATGTCACGAAAGTAAAAAGTCTTATGTCCTCCAAAAACATTCTAGGGTTGAATTTCAAAATATTTCAATGAGTGCCTTTCAAAGGGTTAATTACAACTGTTTTTTTTAATGAGTTGCAAAGGTGTGGATGGCCGAGAATCTGCTCACACAGTCTCTCCTCATAAATATTTGTTTTAAGCGCCCCTTCTTTCTCCTGGCACACATGCAGTCGGCACACTTGTAGTGCTGCTGCTCACGGATTTGGGTGGAAGATACCCCAAAGATACCATGGCATCCTTTTAGACTCTTAATTTTATGATTATGTTCTGTGGTCTGATTTAAACATTTTCTCGTGTCGTCCAGCTGGCCCAGAGAAAGATTCAGGAGATCTTGGCCCAGGTGAGGAGGCAGCAGCAGCCGAAGCCCACATCTGGAGCCCAACCTCCACTGCCCCGCAGGAAGTAAAAACCCAGCAGACCTGGAGGAATGGTGACCGAATCTGCCAGAAGACTCGACAGAAGGACAGATGCAGCAGAGTCCAGGGGGAGAATAAGACCGAGGGTCCTAACGCTCATCTCAGGGGTTAATGGTTATCAGAACTCAACCAAACATCCACCCCTCCTCGCCTTACTTGAAGGACTTTCAAGTGTGGCTAATAAGAGACCCTGCGCCTCTAAAACTCCACCCTCTCTGCATCTCTGTGAGAATGTACTTCTGAGGGCTCCCACCAACGTCACCTGCCCTCACATGTACACACCCCTCAACCGCTCTCCTCCCCCCATGGGTGTGTAAATTTTTAGATGATTATTATTTTTTTTTGTTCTCTTTTTACACTAGAAACACAAAGAAGAAATAAGGATCCCCCTCCTATCACCTCCTTGGTGTGGTACTTCAAACATGACAAGATGTTTTGGTTGACTTCAGATTTAGTTAACACCTGTTTTTCTTTTTTAGTGTTTAATTGGTTGATGAAGCTTTCTCATGAGTTTTTTCTGTGGAAAGGAAAAGGCATTGCTATCGAAGGTCCTGGCCGGATCAACAGAGAGGTTTATTTGGGGGGAGGGTTGGCTCAGATTGGGTGGGCCATGATTAGGGGAAAGATTCTTGTTTTAGGACAGGACCCCTGAAAGGGTGGATTATATTGGGCGTCCTGCCCTTGTAATGATAGTGGCATTTTATAAATTCGGATGCATTTTATAGATAGACCTATATACATAGATGAATATATATATATTTAGAGGTGAGGGCAGCGCCATGACTGACACTTAGGGAAATGGTGCCGAACTGCTGCTGCCCAGGAAAACCAATTTAATATGCATTTTACTTAACTACCTCAGGATCAAGTACCTCAGAAGAGAACAGAAAAATGATATTATATATATATATATATACGTATATATATATAAATATATATGGAAAAAAGTTCCTTTCTTTTTTATTTTGCTTTTGTGGTATTTTGTATACTTTATAAAGCTGATAGTCTTTGAACATTTTTATTTTTTTAAGAAAATTAAAAATTTGGTCAGCTGCCAACTGACCTTGCCTTCAACTCTGGTGCTTTAGGTGGCATTGTACATGTGTATGTGTGACTTAAGATGACCCTGTACATAAAGTCTATTTGTACATAGCAGCCCCGGAGCACGAGTTGGCGCCCCCTCAGCTGGCGGCTGACAGGAGTATCGAGAGAAAATCGCCTCAGTTTTTCCCCTGAGGGTCCACCATCTTCTGGGAAAAAAATAATTACTAAACAACTAAGACATGCAAATAATGCCAACCGTACATAATTGCAGCAATGCCATTTAGTTTTGGGATTGACATTGTTATTGGTAAAGGTACTTTAATTTGTCAAAATTTCCTTTTCGCCTTCCTATGAAGGCTGTGGTCAGGGTGCTGCAGGGCGTCCTGTAATGGGTCCTCCCTGTAGCTGTCCTCCAGTCAGCAGAGCATCTGTTTTTGGTCTGTTCTGTTCCCAGGCCATCTGCCACCTTCTTGATGATAGTGTCTTAGCAAGGTCCAAGCCCAGCTAGGTTTATTTTCATAGAGCAAGCTTTGTCAGTTCGGAGTGGCCCTTGTAGCCAGGGCCATCAAGTCGATGTTAACGTCATTCACTGCATGGTGAGGGTAGGGGGAGTCACACTGATAGATGCATATATAATATTTTTTTTTTTTTTTTTGCGCTTTAGGAAAAACGATTAAAAAAAACAAAAACAAAGGACATTCTCTGTAACCCACAAATGTACTTGATGTTTCATTTTGTTGTTCATACAGGGAAAACAAGCCAGAAAAAGGCACACATAATACTGAATGAACCCTGACTGAAAAAGAAGAAGAAGAAGAAAGGAATCCAAAACTTAAAAGTATACGATTTATTTCATTTGTTTCCATGCCGAATGTAAATATGTTGATTGTGGTAAAAGTGCTCGAGTGTATCCATGCTTCCTCAGTAGAACGCCGTCTACCTCAGCTGAGGGGGTGGGGGGTTGTTGTGGCACTAGGCACCCCACCCTGCCCCCACTGAGCGCCAGCGCGCACCGATACCTCAGTCCCCCTCCGGCCCCCCAATATTTCTTTCTTACATGGGCGCGCCTTCCCAACACCGCGCTTAACTGAGGGGCACAAGTGATACTAAAAATTCTCCCCGACATTTCCCCCCGTCCCCCCCCCCAGCTTCCTTCCCTCCTCCTCCAGTTTGTTTTGATCTACCTCTTTAGACACGTATTTGAAGTAGAGGCATTCTTCTATTTGTTAGAATTTACCCCCCAGCCCTCCCTTTTTTTCGCCTCCTCCTCCCCCCTCCCCATGCTTCCCCCACGAGATAAGACTGAAAATTTAAAAATCATGAACTCTTTAGAATCGAGAGAATTAATCGGAAGTGATAAAAAAAAAAATAATAAATTTCTTTTTGCCAGTGTTTATATATGCTCCTTTTTGGCTTAATTGAAACCTTCAAACAGTGGTTATTTCTTTCTGCTTTCTATTTTTGGTGGTGTGGCTTCCATGTATTTGAACTTTTTGCTTGTTTTTTTTTTTTTTTCTTTTTGTGAAAAAGGTCAGATCACGTGTTTGATTTTGCATTCAATAGTTGAGACAAGAAAATACAGTTTTTTTAATAAAGGGCCTGCCTTTTTTGTTCCTGATTTGTAAGACTTCAAAATAGATACAAGTCCTGTCTTTTTTTTTTTCCCTTTTTTTTTTTTTTTTTTTTAGTCTTTCACACATGCTACACTCACTTGCTGACTTGGTAGCTATTTTCTTCTGTTAGCATTTTCTTGGCTGTGTAATGTGGAACATCCTCTTGGTATGGGACAGATATGTGGGACTGGGTCTCTGAGTTTTTGGAAAAGTGATTGAACTTCAGCATGATATTCCCTCCTCCCCCTCTCTGCAACCATGCTTGTGCCCCTTCACCTCCCCTCACACAGCTCCACTTGTCAAATGCCTCTGAATAAAAAAAAACAAACAAAAAAACAATAAAAATTGTTTTGTCCCTTATTTCTTTAATGTCTTTTTTTTTTATAAAAAAGGCAGTAAAGATTGTTTGCTGTATTTGAGTGTATTGAGGTTCTTACACAAAGTGAAATCAATCAGAAGTTGGTCTTGAGCCATAATAATGATATTCAGAGGGCAAAATCTTTGAAACTGCATTGGTAGAGTATCAGTTTGTTGACTGGTTGCGGTCAGTTATTGCAAGAAATCTCCTACATTGATGCAGCTATGATATAGTTGATTTCCTTATTACACAGCGGGAAGACGGTGCTGTTCTTCCCAAACACTGCTGGTCGCTAATAAGCACTTTTGGAAACCAAATTGGGTTGTAGACTTTGATGAAACAGATGAGTCATCACCTGCAGAAAGATCACTGAATATTTACTTTTTTTGGCACAAAAGGTAAAAAAAGGAAATGTAGAATTACTTGAAGAAACTGAACAATTGTGTTTTTTGCAGAAATGTCATCTGAATACCTGATTTCGTAGTTGTGAATATGCTGTATTGACAGTATCTATGTCCAGAAATCCATATTGCAGACAATTTTTTATACAACACTGTACACTTTTATACTTGGATATGGGTGGACAGTAACGGGTAATCATACAAATTTAGAATGCAAAAGAATCTGAAATCACAAGAAAGCTCCAAAATGTTTTTGCAAACTCTTACTCACTTTAAAAAATGTATCTTTAAAAAGCTTCTCCATTGCTTGTGTGCATTGCATTGGGAGAGAATATTGTGCAACATGCAAACAATCAGTGGTTTTAGAGTCCGTTTTCCAGTGTTAGTATGTGCTATGCTATGATATTTTGTGGTGCCTCTGTGTTGTGACGACACTAATACACAAAATAATGTCTCTTATTTAGGTTACAGGAGTAATTTAGCCATGGTAGACATTATTTTCTTATTTTAATATCCTCAACCGTGATCTAAAATTACTAACTAAATTTCATCCCTATGAGTTTCAAATGATCTGCAGCTGATTTGTGATATTACTAACTCAAGGCCGGTGAAAGAATTCATTTTATACAGACAAAGAGACAAATCAGAACATGTTGAAAACAGGACTGGTTAGTTCACCTTTATTAGAGACACGTCAAATTTCCACTGAATTCCTTTATATTTTGAGGCTTAACGTCAATTTTAATTCACTCAGTTGAAGAGGAGCATGCATGTCACTATTAAAGGACATTTATCAAGAATTTTATACTTAACTATCAATGATTATTTGATTATTATGTAAAAAACATTTATTTTAATCAAACAGCTGTGACTTGAATCTGATTCATCTCCTAGCAACTATTTTATCCTATGTTGAGATCAAAATGAGGGTCTCAGTCAGACATTGAACAGCCTCTTTAGTAAATCATCTCACTAATCATATACTGCTGTAGCTTTAGTCATTTTCTGGAGCCGAAACACTCACACAACTGAATTAAGACATAAACAAGACGTGAGTATCATTTATTAACATATATTCTGGCTATTTAGAACTTTCAATGATTACGTTTTTTGCTTAGACTTGCATAGGGCAAATGTGATTTCTTTCTTTTTTAATAGGCTTCTGTATGTCTTTAAAGGTAAATAATGGAAGCACTTCAGTGCAGCTCCATGAAGCCTACAGCGTGTGTCTCTCAGTCAGCAGGTGGCGGCTCTCCTCACTGGAAGGGAAGAGGGCGTCCTTCAGACGAACCATGCGACCTCCAACCCCAGAAGGGATGCCGGCGTCCTCCACCAGTGACCTGCGAATGGGCCGGTACACCTTGTGGCGCCTGGGAGAAGAAGGTAAAAGAATGGGCACACTTGGTGAACATATGGAGAGTGGAAAAAGTCCAGATAGAATAATAAAGGAGTTGCATGGATAGGCTTAAAGGTTTGGTTATAATAAACCTGTGCATCAGTAGTTTTTGTGGGCATATGCATTTGTATTTTTAGCTTAAAAGACTCCTCAGTTGAGTATTCTGTCTGTAGCATATGTTTAGGTCTTCATACTTGTACAAGATGTCCTACTGTGCATGCATGTGAAAACTACTCACTTGTAAACCATATAGGCAATGAATGCAAAGACGGCCACCAGCACAGCGCTTGTGGAGAGAACCACCCCTGGAGTGTGATTAGTTTTGGGCACTAGTGGGCACAAAGGACAGCAACAAGAAGAACAAATGTGAAAACACATCAATCTCTTCACTTCCTGCAAGGCTGATAAATCAACAGAATCAGGTTGGTGATTAGAAAAATGTTCAAGAAAACATTTACTGCTGTGCGTTTATTTGTGTAGCTGACCAGGGGGATCCTGGGACTTGTTGATGGTGATGGTGGTGCTGGCGAGGGCAACGCTGCGCGAGTCCTCCAGGGTGATGTTCACACAGTAGGTTCCAGGTTCCAGAAACCTTCGTCTCAGAAGCACTTCGCACTTTGACGACGGCGGCACATCGTCACACATAATGTTGCGTACCTCAGTGCAGCTGGGGCCTGACACGATGGTGCAGGCTGAGGTGGGGATGCTGAGGATGAGAGATGAGACAAAAAGATAGACTTTTCCTAATAGAAAACCATTGCCTGTTTTTAACACATCAGAGCACCAAGTGGCTGTAGTGGATTTGCAGGAAATGGAAATTTTCTCTTAAAAAAATTGACAGTTTTACAAAAAAGCTGTCAAGTGGTACAAGACATTTTGTTCTCAGTCCCATTTTAACAGTTTTTAAACTAGATCTTACTTATCTCCCATTTAACTGAAAGACATCAACTCAGCAATTACCTAAAAATGTAACTTAAGGCATTTAAAGCATATTATATACACTATTATTGGGATAAAGGTGTCATTTCACAGCTTTCTTTCTGAAAAAAAATCAACATGAATATAGACTAAATAATAAAATAATGAAATGCACACCTGCCCAGACATTTCACCCGGAAGCTGATGTCGGTGTCGGTCACTCTGGCAGCCGACACGTCCACAATACGACTGTTCGGTAGGCTTTTCAGTGAGTGCTTTGGCTCTGAGGAGAACAAATTATTTTATTTACTTCTCATGACAATAATAGGAAGATGAAAGCAGTGCCACCACAGATTCATAAGTTGTATAAATTGATTTGCACACAAAGATCAAAAAAATTGATTGTAACAATAAGAATGAACGATTTTCCAATTGTGTTGCATCAAAACTCAGTTTAAATTTTCATTTTTGGGAGTGGTTGTTTCCACACAAGTATGTATAGGATTGTAATATATGCTATAATCCAATAAAAATGGGGAAAAAACTGCTTTATAATATAAAAAAAACATTTTAAACAGCTGAGGCAATTAAATTATTACATGATAAATATAATGTTAATAAAATTCAGGCACTGGAACAATTTACACTTTTCAGTCACATCCACATGGTTCATTATATATAAAGTCATTCACATTTCTTGCAAAATGTGCAAAAGTTTGTATTTATATGTGGCATTTCAAACTACCACAGCTGGGTTAGTAACAGATTACATGTCACTGGGATTATATGATCAGTTTGCAAAAAATGTTAACTACAATCAGTCCAGATTTGACTGGAAAAAAAATGGAAAATGAGATTATAGTTACATTGTCAAGGATTACTTGTTGACATTTTTATTTTACCTGTAAATTTTAAAAATCATGCAACTTATTTTCACAATAACCGCATGTTGTAAAACATGCTTAGTACACTTGTAGTTTGTGCCAGTGCTGATTTTACAAAGGTAATTTGATTTGACCAACTACATACTGGATAACAATATCATATCATAACAAAGATATTTAAAGAGAAAAACAAATATTCGTGGAACTTTTTTTGTGTGAGATGCATTATTTTCATCGTATGATTTTAAAGTAACCAAAAGTATTCTGGTTAAATGTTTTTTTTTATTCATTATGGATTATGTTGATAATGACAAAACATTTCATATAATTTAGATTCATTAACTTGAAATTTTCCAGTTTTAGTGCCCCGTGTGTGCATCCAGTACAACACAATGCAGACAGCAAAGCATAACTCTTCAAATATGCTAGCTGACGTTTCACTTTATGTATGGCTGGATGGTTCCAAAGTTAATTCATCACTTCGTAAAGTAATGTGGCATCATATGTGTTAGGGTTTGCCTGATATAAAGACACTGCAGCCTCCCACCTACCGATAATGGTGATGTTTCCTGTGAAGGTCCCGTATGCGTACCAGAAACACTCGTTGTCTTTGAGACGCCTGCTTTGGAGCAACATGGCCTCACTGGGGGTCGCAGCAGTGGGAGGGAGGGGCTCTGTGGTCGACAACCCTGTCGTTATGGTAATGGAGGGGGAGGTGGGACTGGTGCTGGGTGGTCCTGAAACAGAGAGCTTGGAAATTAATTTAACAGACAAATGCATGTTTAGAATGTGCAGGTGTTTTAAATTTCTCATTAAAAATTGTTGAGCCTCTGTTCGGATGCAGTCAGTTAGGTGTGGACCCTCACCCTGTGTGGTCTCCATCTGAGGACCAGCGTGGGTAGCAGGTGGAGATGTGGGAGCCTCTGAAGGAAGAGACAAAGGAATAAAGATATAACCATGACAGACGTTTTATAATGACCTATGCAAGTCACTCAGTTCTTTGTCTTTTTCTCAGCAGTTATTCAGTGTCTTATTTGAGGTAAACGGGGTGATGAGGCTCATGTGGAATGTTTAAAAATATCTTTATTGTACACTTAACCCTCCTGTTGTCCTCATTTTCAGGCACCAAAAAATATTGTTTCCTTGTCTGAAAAAAATCCAAAAAATCAGCAAAAAAATTCCCCAAATTTCTGAAAATTTGCAAAACCTTCAGGAAGAAAACTCCAATAATTTCTTAAAAGTTTCCCTTAAAAGTTTTATTTTAAAAAAAAAATTCCCCAAATTTGGCAAGAAAATTCTTGTAAATATTTTCAAAAAATGAGTAAAAATCTTCCCAAAAAATCCTAAAAGTATCTAAAATGATTACATATATATCAGTAAAACTTCTAATATTTTCTTTAAGAACATTCTCAAAAAAATCAACCAATATCCAGTGAAATTCGCTGGATTTTGGTTGATTTTTATGTGAATGTTCTTAAAGAAACATTTTTAACATTTCTTTTTTTCCACCAAAAAAATGTTCAAAGATTTCCCAAAAATATTGAAAATGTGGACATCAGAAGTTTCACTGTGATAATATATATTTTTTCCCCCACATTTTCAAGCTTTAAAACGGGTCAATTTTGACCCGCAGGACAACAGGAGGGTTAAGTGATGAAATGACAGGAGAGAGAAATGGGGACCCAAGAATATTGTGATTCATAATGGTGGCTTAAACCTACAGACATATTTTTGAGTGCTGATAGACATGTTTGGAGATTTGTCTTTATACCAAGCTAAGTTAATGGTCTCTTGGTTGTAGCTTCATATTAAACATGCAGGTATCATTTTCGACAATTTTAAAGCTGTCATTGAAAGTTTTCAGAGTTTCGTCTTTGGCGCCCCCGCTGGTAATATCAGAAAAAGACCCTAGGATCAATGTGCTGAGATCAAAACGCACCATTAGAAGGATAATCCTCTTAACATACATCTATTCATTATTTGTGATATAGTCTTCCATGTCTGCTCTGTCTCTGCTCAGTACCTGTTGGACTCAGTGTTGTAGAGGTTCTTGGAGTCGGGGTGGCGGCAGTGGCTGGACATTCGATCGGAAACGCTGCTTCCACCACCAGCTTCACACTCATCCGCCCCAGCTTCATGTAGTTGTGTGTGGTCACGTTGCGGTGTGTTACCACCTGATTGCCGTCTCTGAAGTCCCAGATGTAGTCGATGGAGGATGCGGTGTTGAGGAAGCCGCTGGGGTCGTGGAGCTGAACTCTGAAGACCACGTCCTCGCCGCGGAAGAAAACATTCTCAGACTGGTTGATCGCAGCCTTCTGGGAGATGCTGACCGACAGTGGGATCTTATCTGAAGGAGGGTGCGAGGGAGGGATAAATAATTGATTCTCTTGGTTTGTGTTTGTATCTGTGTGGACAGATGAAGCTGTGTAATGCTTAATATTTGTCTCCACCTGTGACATAGAAGACGGTGTTGTCGGTGGTGAGGGGGCTGTACTTCCTGCGCTCGCGCTTCCTGTAGACCATGACCTCCATGACCTCTGCGCCCAGAGGGAGGTTGGTGGTGTTGATGGTGATGCTGGAGGAAGATCCATCGCATGTTTCACTGTACTGACCTGGGAAAAATGGAAACAAAACAAATCAAGAATGTTTCAGATTCATGTTATCTTTGCCTCCGCCAGTTTAAAAACCTGAACTTCTACGCTTGTATCTCACCCATTGTGTGCCAAACGTAGACATAACTCTTGCGCCGCCAGTCGTTGCTCTGGGGGAAGGGCTTCCCATCGGGAAACACGTTGCATTTCGTCTTGTCTGTGCACTTTCCAAAGCCATAGTTGTCCAACCAGGAGGTCCAGTTGTACACGTAGCCAGAGCGAACCTGTCCATTCGCTGTTCAAAAGAAAGAAAGTGGAAAAACACTTAACGAAATTAAAGATGCACCCTTGACAATTTTGCTTTAAAAATCTGTCAGTTGACTTTACATGGTGTCATCAGGGTGACTAATTGGTACAAATCCTCAGAATTATTAGGCAGTTCTATGTGGACTGTTTTAGCCCCTTCCAGCTTGTCCTTTTAGTTTTGTGCACCCAGCTTTACATCTATCAGCTGAAAAGACTGAGTTGACAGAGGTGATGGAGTGGAATTAAAAGACTTTCAGCATTCACCAGATAGATTGAGCTATAGCTCCAAATAAAAGCCACTGTTGTGCTTTATGTGCTTGATTTGTAAAAAGATAAATGCTTAACATGTTTCTAAGGGGCCTGTTATGTTTACTTGTTGCACTGCCCCCAAGTGGACAAACAATATATTCACACTACTTTAAATATGCTAGTGTGTTCATTTTATTGCCAAAACTCTTCTGACAGTGTGTCGTTTGTGGTTTATGGCTCTTGTCAGTGATGTTAAGATGTCGCAGTGGTGTTTTTCAGAGGTGTGAGCAGCTTTGTGACCAGGCCTGGCTTTCTTGGCAGCACCTGAGGCCTCCAGCTCCATACCATCCTCGCAGTGCTCATCCCAGACAAGGTCCCCGTTGGCGTCCTCCTTCTGGCACGGAGGATACTCCAGTTTGGCAGTGAAGGTGATGCAGGAGCCGTTGAGAGCCGGACTGTCGCTGGTCAGACGGACTTTGGGTTTACCTGCAGAGAGGTGGACGTTCCAGGTAAACAGCCTGAAGTTTACCAGCAAGTGTTTCAGAGGTTAAAATACTCACCTCTGTGGCGTGTGAGCTCGTTTGACTTTGGGTTCAGCGGTGGGTAGAGGTAATCGTCCCATGGGTTGGTGTCAGGATCCCAGCCAGGGATAGGAGGGATTGGAAACGGAAACTTTCCTGATATTGAGTGCTTGTGGGGGAATATATCAGCGTATGCTAGAGAGAGATAAAAGAAAAGGGCTGAGGAGTCTCAAAATATACTCTTCGGATTGCCAGTAAAAACCTTTTTGTCATATAGTTAACTGAACACAGAAAAAGCCTTTACAGTATGGTTGAACTGTTTTCTAGCAGCCCCAAAAGATTTTTATCATAAGCACATTTTCAGGTGTTTATGGGGGGAGAAATCCAACTTCTCTCCTGACATCTTGTGTGAGCAATTATGAAAATCTGCTTCGAATCCCAGCCAAGAAATGAGAAATAGGGAGTGGTTGGGACACAAAGCAGGGGTGTTGTGATTTATGATGGTGCCTTAAACCTACCAGCACATCACTGATTCCTCTGAATTCAAGACTGCATATAAACTATACACTATGGTTGATGCATGGATTACACAAACAAGACAGTATCTTGATGTACAGGAGCTAGATTGAAAAGAAAACCACCTGAGTGTGGTTTTCCTGAACAGATTTATCTCAAACTGGTTGATTATTAGAAAGTGAAGGCCATTAAATAACAAGTTGACCCACTGGTGGGTAGTTAATGAGATCAAGTTGTCTCTTTAAACAAAATATTTTACAAAAACCTCCCCTTGAGGGTTAAAACAAACAATACATTTACTCTGAAGATTAAGAGCCCTCAACTCATAGAAGAAAAAAATATGTGGAAAAAATGAAATAATAATAACAATCATTTTGATACCTGGGGTTTTTCATTTGTTATTATTATTATTATTATTATTATTATTATTATTATTATTATTATTATTATTATTATTATTATTATTATTATTATTATTATTATTATTATTCTCTTAAAGTAATTTATCCATGCACTTTACTTCCTTTAGGTTTTTTTCTGTCTTGATTTAGCCCGAGTGACACATATATAAAATATGGATGGCAAACAACAAATTCCATCGATGTAATTCGATTAAAGGGATAAAAAAAAAAAAAAAAAAAAATCCAGATATCTTGCTGGAACAACGTTGTGCCAACAGAAAACAAGTCAGTTCAGGGCAAGGAGGACATTTTTCACAAAACATGTAGCTGTAATAAACTAATTTCACTTTAGATTTATTAATGATAACTGTAAGTAAAATGGGTTTTCGAAACGTGTGTTGTTTCTTTTCTCCTTGTGACCTCATTTCAGTATTATAACAAAGAAATCTGTTTGTTTTTTTTCTGTATGTGCAGAGAATTTTCTGTCGAGTTGATGGCAGTCTGACCGGAGCCTTAATTAGACTCATGGGACTCTGAGTACAGAGAGCAGATGACAGGACAGGTAGACTGTTACATAAACTGCGAGATAAATATCGAAAAGTCCATTTTATTCTTAATAGCTACTACATAATACGCCATAAATCCCTTTAGTAACAATAAATACGATTAAGGCAACTCTGTGATTTCAGTGTGAACATTTAAAGTCAAGCAAAGACTTTTAATAAATACATAACTATCTTTAAATCAACAGACCTATTTAAACTGTTCATTATATCGATTTCTGTCTGATCGATTAAAGGTAACATCACTTACTTTTACGTCCATCCGCTTCATAAACAAAAGAAGCACAAGACAGGAGGAAAATACATTTCAAAACTTCCATGTCTGCTATTCAGAGGTGAAAAAGAGCTGTCACGATCTGTCAAAAAACACCAACTAACAGCTTATATCTGCTTGTCCACTCTCTCCTCCTCGTCCAGCTCTCCTTCAACTTTCCCCTGTTTGTCCTGATGCTCAACAATTTAATGGGACTCCGCTGAGAGCACAAACATGTGATGTTTCCTAACGAGACGCAACTCATCACTCATTAGTCTCCTGGATGCAGGAAACGCAAAGGAGACGAGACATCACATGTGCGCATGCTCACGCCCCCAACTTCTCTTTAAGAAGTCATTACTAAGGTGAATAATTCGAAATAACATTTTTTTCCCCAACCAATAATTATAAATTACTAGGCTGCTGGAAAAAAGAGAATTACCTCCCATGTTCATGTTTATGTCTATACCGATTTATTATATATATATTTTTTCTTATTAATTTATAATAATTCTTCTAGAATGTATTTTATAGGATGGTGCTTGATACCAGAGTAAAAATATCCGTGATTTATTTAATTTCTACTTTTTTCTCACGTTGTAGTACCTTTATAAACTGCAAATGAATATTTATTTTTTGTGAAATATCCAAACAAATATAGTTTTGTTCCTTTTTTTTCATAATTTGAAGAAAAATCCGACTATTTTTGATCAGTTTAAGTCATTAAATAAGAGGGGCAGACAGAGGTTGACCTCGTGCCTTTAAATGAGATAATAATAATAATAATAATAATAATAATAATAATAATAATAATAATAATAATAATAATAATAATAATAATAATAATAAATCAAATGTGATTACAGGATTGAAATGTGACTTCACAACCCGAGGTCATGTTTTCGTTAAATTCTGGTATTGTGACCTTAAAAAATCCACTGAACTGGACTGAATTAGACAGATTTCTCTCTCTCTCTCTCTCTCTCTAATGCTGCTGTGTCACGGTGAGATGCGCCACTCTGAGCTCGTCCAGTTGCGCCACAGCTGCAGCCACAAAAGCAGAAGCAGAGCTTATGATGTCCACCAGAGCTGGGCTCGTTTTCAACACCATCCGGCATGTGATTAAAGTCACTGCTTCAGCGGGTCTTCTGCTGTCACAAGAACGTTTGGAAACGGTACCAAAGGGCTGCCAAACTGTAAATTCCGTACAAAAGCCAGCAGAACAGCTCGTATGAAGTGATGACAATCAAAAACAACATCTTTACAAGCTATCAAAGCTTAAATTGCACAGAATGGGCAGATTAT
Source organism: Amphiprion ocellaris (assembly GCF_022539595.1). Lineage (NCBI taxonomy): Eukaryota > Metazoa > Chordata > Actinopteri > Pomacentridae > Amphiprion > Amphiprion ocellaris. Next base: position 12,412,533 of record NC_072780.1, read on the forward strand.
AGGGGCTGCTGAGGGGAGGAGAGAATAAAACAATTTAGCTATTATTATCTAGATAGTATTAAATCTGCAGAGAAACCAGGGAAACGAGCAGGATTTTAAAACTTTGAAACAGCAAACCCACAATGTAGAATCAATTCAGTGTATTTGCAACTCAAATGATGATCTTATAATATGTGTATTCTTGAAGAATTTCACACAAACCTAGAAAAGCTTAGGATTGTTCAGAAGCCATGATAATGACCATGATGATTCGTATTGGGCTTTTTTTGACAATAATTGCAGATAATAACCCACAGATTGATCCATCCAGCTGGTTAGACATCAAATTCAAAAAGTCTTTTTTTAAACAAACAAAAACAAAACAACAGGATCAACAGAAGAAGAAGATAAAAAGTTAAATCTGCCGTTTTCAAACAGGGATCTGCAGCTTTTTCTGAGTTGTTTTTTCTATATGGAAACTTGTTACAAGTGTAAGTCCACCAACTCCATGGGATGGATGGATGGATGGATGGATGGATGGATGGATGGATGGATGGACGAAATAACACATCAAATATGAAGATTTAGGATTTCTTCCTTATTTCATTCATTATCATCATCACAACAATCCACTGATGAAAGTCACAAGATGAGACCAAAAGCTCCAGAAGAAAATCTTCAAGGTGAACCCTTATAGATTTGTTGTATTCTATTATTTAGTACTATTTTTATTTTGTCTTTTTAGTTGAATATATGGAAAACTTGTGTGAGCACCAGTACTGTTCCTCTCCAATAGGGGGCAGCACCTCTCCGCAGCTTCTCACCCAGCCTGCTGTCAAACCACAGACTAAAAAAGAGAGAGAGAGAGAAAAAAAAAACCAACCTGAGGCCCCATGAACATTCTCAGTTGAATTTCTTACACTGTAATATGGCCGGATTCAGCTGTTAAATGTTAAACTGCACAACCACAAAATAATAATAACAGTTGTAAGCTGACCAGAAGATGCTGGAGCTGGTAGTTATGATCATTATTAAGCCATGAGCTGATTATCTTCTGGTTAATCTAAAAACCAATCAGCTAATTTGTGTTGGAAATAGAAGAAAATTCATCAGAGTGATTTGTTCAAGTGTTTTATTTTGTCCGAACTTAATGATATCTTGTTAATTAGCATTTAAAATGACAAAAAAAAGAGAAAACACTCCTCATTAAGAAGCTGGATTCAGTTAATTATTTGCAGTTTTAGTTTTTAAAAAAATGTGTCCCATAGTTTGATAGATAATTGCTTTAGCTCAAAAATATCTCTTTTACTGTCTCTCTGTGTGTCCTCAGACTCCAGACATCACTGGATGTAAAACAGAGAAATAAAAGCCAGAAATTGCTCTGTGCAGCCAGCAGGCTCTTCTTTTCTCTCTGTTTCTCTCCCCACTGAGAACTTGTCGTGCCTTCTCCTTTACAGCTCTGGCTTCCAGTCGGACGGTGGAATGCAGAAACATTCCCGGGAATGTGCACTAAAACTCTGGATCTTCACTGGGTGTGTGCGTGTGTGTGTGTGTGTGTGTGTGTGTGTGTGTGTGTGTGTGTGTGTGTGTGTGTGTGTGTGTGTGTGTGTGTGTGTGTGTGTGTCCAAAAATCTTTTGGTGTTTGTGTCTGAAAATGTGCTGGCAGTGGAAAATTCAATTCAGTGTGTGCTTTGGCTGCTCCGTGGAACATATGGGAGTGTTCACTGCCTGTGCAGCGCTGGAAATGCATGAAGACCTTCTTTCTTCTCCAATCTCCGAGCGCATAAACACATTCCCACAAGAACACTGGAGTCAGGAGCCGGTCACCTCTTCTGCTCTCTCTCTGATCTTTTAGTGTCTCTCTTTCATTTCCAGCCTCTTTGCAACACTCTCATCTTGCTGCCTCTCTCCAGGTGTCCCTCTTTCTGCTGTGATCATGATCATCAGAGGTCTTTGTGCCCTGTCATCCTGAGCAGGAGAGGAGGTGGCTGTCTATGGGTGGGCTAGAATGGGAGGAAGGCAGGGAGCTGTTAATCCCACCCACTCATTCAGACACAAGAGCAGCCAGACAGCCACCAGGACAGTAAACTGGTGTCTGACTGCAGCCAGACTGGCCTCAGAGCTCCACAGGCTGCTCTTCCAGCTTGTATGAAACAACTCCTCTGAGCTCCAGTCAGCCACAATGCAAAACAGAGCTGCTCTGACGCAGAAGCTCGTTATTTCTTATGATGTGGTGAAGAAAAAACTGTCTGACCTTCTGGTGGCTGTCACGAAAAAAAAGTTTTTACAAAATCCATCCCTCTGAGGTCACTTGGAAAATATATTAAGGAAATTATTAGGCCATATCTTGCCATTTTCCAGTGAAATCCTTACATGACATTTTCTCTTGTTTTATTTCTCGCAACAGTGCTGTGGAAAACTCCACATGCAGTGTGGTAAAATCTGAAAAACTTTTTTTTTTTTGGTCTTACAAAACAGAACTATGCAAATTCCAAAACAAAACAGTTGAAAACAGCAACGTGTGCTGCCAAGATCTCCTCGGAGGAACCGGGGAGATCGAAGCTGCGACCGCCCCGCTTCCCGGCACTGACAGACGGTCATGAGACCACGGGGCCCGCCGCCAGCTGGCCGGAGAGCGCATCTTTGATGTGTGACGCATCGGGGGGGAGACGCCTTCACCCAGCAGACCTTCACACACGAACTAGAGGAAATATAAAAGTTTCTTTCCACTGCAATGTGAGTTAGTCAGAAGGAACATACAGTTGTTTCTGGAAAGTCGTGACATTTCTCCATTAAGAGCGCTTGTAATTTGGGTTTTTTAGTACTCTCGACAAGTCTTTCCAGGAATAAATATTAAAAATTGTCCCTGAGACTTGCAAATCTGTTAATAGATAGTGATGCAGCATTAAAACACTTTAAATGTGTGCACCGTTGTGATTTTTCTCCAGCAACATTTGTCTAAAATAGTTTTGTAAATCTCAGTTATCAGTGAGATGGAGGAACAGGTGGATGTGGGATGTTAGTTGGATTGTTCTGCCGGTTTACTCAAATCCAACGTGATGCAGGCTCTAGGACCGCGGGATGAGCCGAACAAGAGGCAAAGTCTGCGCACCTCCACCATTCAGAAGTTGACTTTAAGTCTTGAACCTGCGCCGTCCGTCACTCGTGTCCCAGGTCTGCTGCTTCATGGATGCAGCTCCGATCCTCACCAGACTGATGTGCAATATGTTTACTTTTCTGCTTCTGGGATAATCCGTGTTAATTTTCATCACTTTGGTGAAATGCAATCGACTATAAAGTTGAGGCAAAACTCAAAAATGTGCAATTCAAGACGGCTGAGCTGATTTTGGGTGCCCCTCTCGTCTCCTCTGCGCTCCTCAGCATGAGGCTGTGGAGCAGAGCGACAGCTATCCGGAGGAGGATGCTCTGCCTCTGGTTGCTGCTCCTCGGGTTCGCCCTGGTTACTCTTGCGCTCTCGGATCTTTTCAGCCGGGATCGCGACCACAGCCGTGACAAGCCTGGTCCTCCCCGCCGCCCCCTCCTGCAGCGGATCCCCAGTCCCCCGGATCTGGAGCTCATCGTGGAGTCCCGAGACCCCGCTTTAGAGCTCGGCGTCGACGTGGCTCCGCTGAAATCTCTGCAAGAAGACGAGCTTTTATTCGTGCCATCCGTGCAGGGCACCAAGAGCGCGCCACAGAAGAAGGGAAGCTACAAGGTGCTCATGCCTGGAACTAGTAAAGGTACGGCTGTCCCGGGGACCCTGGCGCACGGTGAGATGGGTAAAGCGGTGCGGCTCCACCTGGACGGTTTGGAGAAGGATATGGAGCAGGCCGCGGTGCAAAAGTACGGCTTCAACGAGGTGGTCAGCGAGAGGATTTCACTGCATCGCAGACTGCCAGAGACGCGCCATCCTGAGTGAGTGCACAGTGGCCAAAGCGCACGGATAAATCATGAACCAAAAGTTTACTCATGTTGCATCGAAGAGAGTTTAAAACGAATGCAGTTGTGCTGACAGGGTGTATTTGTTGACCTCTAAACAGGTGTTTTGGGGAGCAATACAGTGAGTCTCTCCCTTCAGCCAGTGTTGTGATCTGTTTTCATGACGAAGCCTGGTCCACACTCCTGCGCACAGTTCACAGCGTGCTGGATACTGCACCCAGACAGTATCTGCAGGAGGTTCTGCTGGTGGACGACCTGAGCCAGCACGGTGAGTCCTCCATCCGTCCATCCATCCATCCATCCATCCATCCATCCTTGAATATCTATCTATCTATCTATGTTCTAATCTCTTGTTCTTTTTTAGGTCACCTGAAGACTGTTCTGAGTGAATATGTGTCTCATCTGGACGGGGTGCGTTTGATTCGTAGCACCAGACGCCTGGGTGCTGGTGGTTGCCGTACACTGGGTGCTGCAAGGGCAGCAGGGGAGGTGCTGGTGTTCATGGACTCCCACTGTGAATGCCAGAAGGGTTGGCTGGAGCCACTGCTGGAGAGAGTTGCTCAGGACAGGTACTGTTTACTCTGAATAAGAATCTGCTCTTGCATTCTTTCATAATCGCCTGTGCCCCCAAATTTCCTCTTTAATCACACTAATTGTAAGTTTGTCTGCTGGTTAAATGCCAAAAATATCAAAAGTTAAAAGGCCAGAATTTTGTGATGAAGAATAATTAAGATCAAGGGAATTATTTGGCCTTGGAAAATCCAAACCCAGCAGTTGTGCCCAAACTCTCTGTGTCTGCTCCTCTGTTGTGTTCTGCTATTTGACAGAACCACTTGTGGGAAGTGAGAAGATGGAGGGTTCAGAGTTATCAGTTGTCCTTACTCATTAGCACAGCACAGGGATACATGGTGCTGTGTGTATCCAAGACTCAGCTCTCATGATTTGGCTCGGGCCTTCTGTCTCAGGCTGCCTGCAGCGTGGCTCTAATTAGACTAGGTAATTAGGCCAGGAATCTGCAACCACTCAACTCTCTCAGCCACATGTTTGACCCTTCTCCCATTTCTTGCTCTCCCTATCCCCCCTTTTAATCTTTTCATTCCAGTTCTTCTGAGCATCACATCACATCACACATGGCCACTTGGTAAAAATATTTCAAACAGCATATGTGAAGCAGAGCAGTCCCCAACAAAGGACTGGTTTCTGTGACACAGCCTGCAACACACTCACACATAAACATTTGCAGCTGAAAACGCAAATAAGAAGACACATTTCTTTTAGATGCACACACATTTTGACTAATAAGTGAAAATGTAGCCAAGGAAGTCTGTTTGATTGCCAGGAACATACTTTACATTCATAACATTAGCTTCATGACACTTGATAAATGTCAATAAAAAAAGACTAAATATAAAAAGGACTGTTGAGATAAATGTGGTGTCTCTGCAGGACTACAGTGGTGTCACCCATCATGGATGTAATAGACTGGCAGACCTTTAGGTACAATGCCACCCAGTGGCCAGTTAGAGGAGTGTTCGACTGGAGACTTGACTTCTATTGGGAATCAAACCCTCAACTGGAAGATAAGGACCCAGAGAAGGCTGTTCGACCTGTGAGGTGAGTTTGGAGATGCTCTGGTTGTGCCACTACAAAGAAATGTTAAATTAACCCTAAGAGAGAAAGGCACTGATCAGATGTGATTTTGTCCTTTTATAAATGTGGAGCTGACCTTTGACATTTCCGAAGCACACAGAAGTTTGTAGTATAATCATGATTCACAGACACCAACATATGTTTGTTCATAATTCTGACTGTGACAGGAGCCCTGCTTTAGGAGGTGAAGTTGTGGCCATCGACAGACATTTCTTCCAAAGCGTGGGAGCCTATGACCCCGGGATGCTGCTGTGGGGGGCGGAACATATTGAGCTATCAATTAGGGTAACGGAAAAGTCATTTAATATCACCTTTCCTGCTAAGTCCTTCTGTCTGCGAACCCACGCCAGACTGCGAGATGACAGACTGCCTTTGAGTTTTCATCTTAAGTCACATGAAGTATTTTAGCCATGCATTGCCTGAGTGATTCAGTTGCCTTCTGCTCGGGCCTCAGGAGTGTTGTGCTGTGAGATGATGCCTTTTGCAAACGGAAATCTCGGGATGAATAGCGGTCTAGGAATGTCCTGGCCTGTGGATGAATGCACAAGTCAAATATTACGAGTCCAACTAGTGGCCAAAGATGACTTTAAACACATGTAGAATTCAGATTCTCGTAGAAATAGTGCAACTTGTGCTTCTCTGTTTGATCATCCGAAACACACAGAAGACAACAAAATATTTCTGTACTTTTTTCTCCCAAACTCCTCTCACCAAAATACCTCTCCGCTCCTATAGGTGTGGTCATGCGGGGGCTCCATGGAGGTGGTTCCTTGCTCACGTGTTGCCCACCTCAATCGCCACCACCTGCCGTATCACTTCCCAGACCAGGACCTGCTCCAGAGGAACAAGATCCGCATCGCTGCCACCTGGATGGATGCATACAAGAAGATCTTCTATAGGAGAGAGACGCTTGCTCATTTTATCAGGCAGGTGTGTGTGTGAGGTTACACATTTGTGTCAGGAGAGCGGCTGGTGAGTGCATCGCGGTCTGAAACTCTGTCTTTGTGCAGTCTGAGAGCCCAAACATCACAGAGCGTATGCGGCTGAAGAGGAGTCTGGGTTGTAGGAACTTCCACTGGTTCCTGACTACAGTTTACCCACAACTCTACATCCCTCAGGACAGACCTGCTCTGTCAGGAGAGGTAGCAAACACACACAGACACACACACATGACTTCTCTATGATGGACATGACGGACTGTGATGTTACATTCTGCCTGACTAAAGCTGTACAGTGTCGGCACCGGTGGCTGTGCAGACTACCCCCATGGGCAGGGACTGCAGGGTGGAAACATGAGTATCGTGCCATGCAGCGGGACAGGCAGCCAGGTAACCATGACAACAGGTTATTATTTAGGGATGACGGTAGAAAAGTGTCACACAGTGGCAAAGATGGTCTCTCTTCCTGTTGTAGCACTGTGATCTAAACTCCGAGGGTGAAGTGCGATGGGGTCCCATGGGGGCTTTGTGTTTGGATACCAAGGGAGACAGGGTGGTCCTCTCTCCATGCCCCACCCACCGACCCACTGCCAGCAGACTCCAGTGGAAGTTCATCAAGGCAAGGCAGATAATTAGATTTTTTTTTTGTAGCACATATACTTATACACATTTTTATGGCTATCTGTGGCGCCTGGCTAACTGTCTGTATCTGTTCCCCAGCTGAGCGGCCAGCTTGTGCACCAACAGTCCCAGTTATGTCTGGAGGCTGTGAAGGAAGGTGGGCTCCTGCAAAGTAGCCCAAGAGAAGCCAACATTTACCCCAGCACAGGAGGTCTCTTCCTGCGCCAATGCACACATCACCCCAGACAACAGTGGCACTTTGAGCAAGTAGTGGCTCCCAAAGGTGCCTGAAACGTAAAGCACAGAGGGGACTAGTGCATTTTCAAGATGTGAATTATAGGCGTATCCGACAGGCTTTTTCTATATGTACTATCCATAGTGGTAGAAAAATATCCTTATTCTAATTTGTCTCTCTGCTCTCCCACTCAGCATGTTTTGTTCCTGTTTTAAGGATTGCAAATATCATTAACTGTGTATGATAATTAAATAGTAACAAAACTAATTATCTCTTAGGAATATCAATTTTAATATCTACTACTGTATTCTATTTATGTATATATTCATCATAAAATATATAAAGATACTGTAGGTTAAATTATCTTAAATTATCCTTCGTGTCAGAAAATGGTTTCATTAATTCAAGTGGAATTTTTTTGTGTACATTATGAAAAATACTTGATTATGCAGGTGAGAGAGGTCTCTGAATTCAGCACTGGATCATGCCAGTTTTACCAAAGTGATCACTGTTCCACAGGTCTATGCTGTAGACTAAATAAAAACAGTACCAAAAAGCTGAGCTTGTATTTTATGCTTCCAGCTCTGTCAGTGTTTCTCCCCAACTTTTCATTGAGTGTCCTTCTCATTTTGAGCACTAAGTGTAGCTCTGCATCACTTCAGTAACTTTATCTTTTTCATAGCAGATACACACAGGTGACAAATTCAAGGAAAAACCAAAGCAAAGCAGAGGTGCTAGTGATTACATCCATGATGGATTTAGTCAGTGATACAGTGAGGAACATGCACAGTATTCAGATACTAAAACAGTTGAATTCAGCCATTATCAGGTACTCATAAGTATTTTTAATAACTCCTCCAGAATGTTATACTCTAAAATGTTTTGTTCTTTTGTGATATGTTGTACTACTTTGGTCTGTGTATATTTTGGCAATTGGATTTTCCGTTCTGAAGCGGGTATTGAAAAACAAAAAATGAATGGTTATTTAATTTTTGTTTTAAAATACAAAAATTAATTCCTTTTCATGATCAAAAGGGGATATACGAAATTTTAAAAATGCTTTGATTTTCATTTTATATTTAGAATAACAAAAAAATAAAATCAGTAAGACACACGAAAAAAGAAGGATTTTAGTTGGAATATTCCTTTGAACGAACTTTTTAAGTTTATGTTCGAGGATGTTGGGTGGAATATACCATCAGACCAACCTCCAAGGTCTACAGTAGTGAATTTTAGGTGGAATATACCATTAAACTCACCTTTTAGGTCTACATTGGAGGATTTTAGGTGGAATTTTCTTTCAAACCGTCTTATAGTCTACATTTAAGGATGTTTAGGATGGTATATTCTTCCAAACCAACTTCTCAGGTCTACATTTCAGGTGGAATATTCCTCCATACTAACTTTTTTGGTCTACATTGAAGGATTTTTTCTAAACCACCCTTTCAGGTCTATATTTGAGGTTTTAGGTGGAATATTCCTTTTAACCATGACTCTAAAAACCCAACAGCTTTACAAACTCTAAGATCAAACTCTCCACAAGGATCTCTGTTTCTTTCTGTGTCCTTTCTCCGAGTGTCCCTGCTCCCAGAGCTGGATGCTTCAGATCTGTGGTTGTTCTCCCACCTCCAGCTGCCCATTTCCACCGATCTACTCTGCATTGCCCTTACTATACTTGATTTGCTCATCTACATATTGTTGAATTTACCACCAGCTATATATGTAGTATATTTAATGCCAGAGCCGTACACCATAGCAGTACACTATAATTAGTTTCCATGTTAGTTGTACTTTGCATGTATCATCTGTCTTATCATGCATGTATTATACTGTGTGTTTTATGGTCCTTGTGTCCCCCCCTACCTCTCTATCTCTATCCCTCTATCTCTACCTTTCTACCTCTTCTGTCCCTCTCAACCCGCCCGGCCAGCAGGTAGATGGGTCCCCCCACATTAGAGCTGGGTTCTGCTCGAGGTTTTTTTCCCTGTTAAAAGGGTGTTTTCCTTGCCACTGTCGCCTTTTGGCTTGCTCTGAGGGATCAGGCATATGGGTTCTGTAAAGCGTCTCGAGACAATTTGACTGTAATTGGCGCTATATAAATAAAATTGAATTGAATTGAAAATAAGTTGGACTTCTACATGAGAGCTTTAATTATTCTTCATCTACTTCCTGAAAAGTCTGGTCAATAAAAAAAGACAAAAACTAATATTTTCAGCTGAACTAAAGACAGACTGTGATTTTTCTGCTCACATGTTGTGTTGTTGTAAACTTACTCTTTCAAATAAATAGCCTCCTAACCCCCTGGAAACCAGTGTTTGTCCTGTTTTTGTGTTGCTCCTCGGCGACCCTAGACAGCCGGGTCCTAATGTTTTTTGAGCAACACACCATACTATGATGTTTTTACAGTGATGGTTCTACTATAAAACCAGTTTAACATGTTCAGGCGTTCTTTGTGTGAAAACTCAGAGATTTCAGGTATCAGAAGGTGGTTTTCAACTTTGTTAACTCTCTGCTTCAACTTTAAACTAAATTTCCTTCACTAAGCCAGCCCTCTGGACTTCCAGTAAGCTGTGTTCCTATTGGCTGTCCAGGTGGCAGCTTGGTGTTATCAGGAACACCTGAGCAGCTCAGTGTCTTCCTGCTTTATTTAGCTTCAGTCAAACATTTCCTCTGCTTCTCTTCACCACTGAACCGGGTTTGGCTCCATTGCTTTAGTTTGTTCTTTAGGCGTTGGCTTGCAGCTTCCAGCAGTAAAATAGACTTTAATGTGTTTCTTGGTGTGTTTTAGGGCTTTGTACTGGATAGTTGTCTTGGTAAATGTGGTTCTTTAACCACAGTTAGCACATGGTGCTAATGTGTGCCGTGATTAGTGGGTTTGGTGCAGCTGAGTTGTGTCTTTATCTTGGCTGTAGTGAGTCTTCAGAGGTTTTTGGTCAGACACATTCTGTACTCTTGTGAACCAACGCTGGTTGTCTAGAAGGTAAGAGTTCCTGTCCTGATTCTCTGTTCTCAGAGGTTCTCTGGTAGGCTGTAGGAGACTTTAGTGTTTGGGTTGTGCTAGTTTGGTTTTTGTACAGTTTCATTTGGAACTATCTTGAGGCCCCTCCATGTGGTTTAGTGAGGTTTTCTGCAACAGTTCTACAAAGCAACCTGCAGCAGAAGAGACTTTGAGAGTTTTTAGGAAGTTCTGGAGAGCAGACTTTAGAGCAGCAGAAACATTTGTCAGCAGTTTGAGCAGGAGAAGGTGAGCTTCAGAGTAGAAATGAGACAGAAACCTTCTTGACCCGTGTGGTGAGGTCCTGTACCAAGAGTTTGAGCAGGTTGTGAAGAGTCTGTAGTTCTTTGGTCTGAAAGCACAAGAAGAGTCGACTCATTAAAGGAGAAAACAGGAGATATTGTTGGTTCTTCTGTCGCTCTGCAGTTTCCTTAGACTGAATATCAAGTTTATATTTTAAATGATTTACCATGTGAGCCCAAGAAGACTTCAATAAACTCCCTCCATCCCCTGGACACAGCATATTTTATTATGTTAAATCTTTTTTTTTTTTTAAATATCATTTTGAGTTTCAATCATAGTTTTAGCATAGTTTTTCTCTTTGCTTGTTTAGCTTTGTCATCTATGTGAAAGGTGCTAAACAAATAAAGCTTGATAAACTGAATAACTGACTAACTCATGATTGTGACAACAGAAGTATTTTCATTGTGATTTAAGGATTTGTTTCATTTTTTAGGTTGGGGTTAAAATCTTGACAAGAAAAAGAAGATTAAAGAAATAAACTACATTAAAAAAAGCAATTAAAGGAAAAAACATTTAATACAATAAAACTTTTAAAAAGAAAATTAAACATTAAATACAATTAAATTATATTAAACAGACAAAACATTTAATTAGATAATTAAACGGAAGATACAAAGCATGTAATTGTGAAATTAAACAAAATTTTTAAACAAAAATATTAAACATTAAAGATGAAATATTTCAGATAATTAAACATTTAAAAAATACAATTAAACAAGAAGAATATTAGACATTTAAAAAAATACAAAACATTTAATTAGATTATTAAACCTTTAAAAAGACAAAACATTTAATTAAAAAATTAAATGGTTAATTAGAAAATTAAATCTTAAAGACAAATTTTTAAATAGGAATCAAACTGAAAATACAATGAAGCATTTAAAAAGAAAATTAAACATTAAAAGGTGGTAAAATGTAAAAAGAAAAGATTTATTCAAAAAATTAAACATTGGGAAAGAAAAGGAAATTTTTCAAACAAGCCGATAAAACATTTGAAAAAACAATTAAACTTTAAAAAGACAAAACATTTCAAAATCAAATCAGACATTAGAAAAGAATAAAAGGTGAGAAAAGAGCAAAACTAAACATTTAAGAAGAATCAAACTGAAGACAAAACATTTGAAAAGACACCAGTTAAACTTTAGAAGATCAAATTAAACAGAAGAGACAATAAAACGATCAAAAAGAGCAAAAACAGCTTTATCTGTTTTTGCTCGTTTTTTCTTAAAGTGTTTTCTAGTCTGAAATGAAAACATCAAGTTGTTTCTTCAAACATTTCCTCTTTCTATGGTCTTGGTTTGATTGTGGACGGATTTAGTAAGAACACATTTAAGAAAACTGCTTTCCAGATAATGTCTACTAGTAGTTGAAGGCATTGATCAAACTAATGTTACCTTCTGATCCCCACAAACTTTACTGTTCAGTGAAGAGAATCAAAGTTTGTTGAGGATTTCTAAAAAACCCACAGGTGAAGGTCTGAGAAGAACTCAGATGGATGGTCTAAATGTGAAATCAAGACTCATGGTCACAAGTTTTAAGGCTTCTGTTAACCAGAAAGTTCAAACTAACAGAGAAGTACTGAGAAACTTTAGAAACTTCAGTCCTCAGACTGTCTGAAGGTTCAAACTAACAGAGAACTACTCAAGAACTTCTAAGATTTCAGTCCTCAGACTGTCTGAAGGTTCAAACTAACAGTGAACTACTCAGGAACTCAGAAAATTTCAGTCCTCAGACTGTCTGAAGGTTCAAACTAACAGAGAACTACTGTGGGACTTAGAAAATTTCAGCCCTTAGACTGTGTGAAAGCTCAGGTCCTGAGGACTCGGGAGGTGTGGAGGCTTTGGAAAGTCTTGGAACTGAGGGTTCCACCCTCCAGCACAAAGGCTGAAGTCCAACCTCCTGAGAAAAACGGTCGAGTCGAGACTCGAGTTAAAAAAAAACTCGAAAACGACAAAAAATAGATGATAAATGCGCAAAAAAAAGAAGAATTTGTATCTGAGCGAGTAGCTCAGGAGGATAAGAAGAGGACTCCCAAGTGGAGGGTCGCAGGTTCGAGACCCGCCAGCGGCAGTTTTCTTTCTTTGTCTTTGTCAGGATTTTGAGAAAATTTAAGAAGTGTCTGGTCTTGAACCAGCGACCTGCAGCTCCATAGGCAAATCCTTAACTCACTGAGCTACAGATCAGATAAAAAGACATAATTTCGTCGTCCCTTTGTCATCGTAGTTTCCAAGTGACCACACGGGTGGAGCCAAGGCGGAGTCTGGGTGGAGTCAGGGTGGAGAGTAGGCGGGGAGGTGGGTGGCGGCCTCCCCCCTCTACTCCCCCACCGCCCACCACACCTTCCCCCGCCCGACGAGTTCTTCGAGTCTTGACGAGTTCCTCGAGTCTCCACAGGTTTTCCCGAGTTTCTTGAGTTTCCACGAGGTCGGAGGCAGAACAAGTTGTCATGAAGAGGTGTTGAAGTCGGCCAGGATGGACTGACTTTTCACAGCAACTAGAAGAAGGACCACTAGAAGAGCAGATCTTTAACCACCATCCATGAAATCCATGGAGTCGCTCCACAGAAATGAAGGGAGGTCAACTTTTATCAACCTCCATCCAGATGTTCAACTTGATATCTTTACTTGGAGATTTTTAGCACCACAAACCTTTAGTACCACACTTTATTATCCTTTATTAGGACTTTCATGGAATCCACCAGCAGATTTAGTTTTTGTTGAGAAACTTTATTCTTGTCGTTGTGGGACAGCAGTATTTAAAACTGTTCCTTCTATTTGACCTCATGTTTATTAGTTTTAGTGGAGAAAGTTTGAATTGTCAATTAGTCTCTTAAAAACTAAATAATAAATTGGATTAGTCAAGAGGTTTAAATTTCTTACTTTGCCATATTTTAAATATGACAAAAAAATATAAAAATAAAGCATCTTGAGACAATTTGACCTGTAATTGGCATTATATAAATAAAATTGAATTAAAATTGTATGTATCTTGTAATGTTGGAGTAATTCAGCCATATATGTTAGAAAACACATTTTCTTTGTCCATTAATCTGTCGTTTTCTCCAGTAATTCATTTCTTGTTTTGGTTTATAAAATGTCAACCCCAAATATATTCAGTTTACTGTCATAAAAACCAAAAAGATTTCCATTCATGATGCAGGAATCAGGCAGTTTTTCACTTTTTAATCTTAGTTTAGTCAGAAAGATAGTTGATAATGTGTGAATTGTTGCAGCTTGTGAGCCGTAGAAGGTTTTAATCTTTGGGGCCAAAAAACAGTGTCAAAAAACATTTAGAAACCAACATCAACAAAACACTCAAAAATTTGAACATCATTTGCATGACAATGTCAAATTAAAGGACATTTATTTCCAACGTAAATGTGTGATATTCATCCTCTGGAGCTTTCTCTTCACATCGTCTTCCACCTGGACTGGTTTGGTCGGGAGCATGTGCAACAAACATTTGAAAAACTGCACTTTAACATCAATGAATGACACTGAAGTTTAATCTCTACATAAATGAGACTGAGTCTGGATGTGCTGCTCTGTCATTAACTCTAAGTTTAGGGAAAGTTAAAACAAAAGAGGACAGTTCAGATAAGACTTGAGAATGAGCTTATTTTGAACAAACATCTCAGACTTTCTGAGCTTCAGCACCTACAGCAAGATATTTTAACAACAAGCAACTCAAGAGATCCAGAAGTTGGAGAGAGTTAGCTTTAGCTGAGCCAAAGAACATGTGGGACGCTAACCTAGCAAACATTTCAGACTTTTCTCTGTGAATTCTGAGAAATAATTTACTATTTAATGACAGAGCTACACATCTTAACTCAGTCTCATGAAAACAGACTCTAATTCAGTGTCATCCATCCATATTAAAGTGCAGTTACCCAAAATGTTTGTTGCATGAGCTCCAACAAAACTTGTCCAGGTAGAAGGCCACTTTGACAAACAGGAAGTGGAAGATTCCAAGCAGATTTATAGAAGGGGGAACTGGACTGTACTAAGTGTGGTCGAGTATAGAGGGGTGTTTTGTGGGTTTTTAAGGCTGATAATGATTATTACTGAGACATTCGGAGTCGATATTCATTTGCAGTAAATGAAAGTATTTAAAATCTTGGAGTTAAACTTAGAAGAACACAAACTCTAACAGAAAACTTTGTTGATATGTTTTTGTTTTGTTTACAGATGTTAAGTTAAAGGAGTTTTATTCGTTACATATAACCAATCAAATCACTCCAGAAGACAGAGCGACCACAGGTAGATTAAGGTTCAGAGCCAAAGTAGCGCCATTTTTAAATGTATTTATTACCGTAAATCAGTAAAAAATAAAATACTGATAATCAGTAAATCAGTCAGCCCACAATTACTACAATTCTACAATGTATGTCTCTTTCCTTTGACTTGTTTTTTGTACAATATACAATGTATATTATGGCATTTTTTCATACCAAAGGCTATACTATGATGTTTTCTAAGAGACATACCATGCTACTCTGGTTGTTCTGGTCCTGGGCCGCTGCTCTCCTCCTCTGTTGTTTTCTGGATTGTACTCAGCTGCATGCCTTCGTCCACCCGGCCTCCGTTGACTCGTCCTGCCTGCCGTCTCTGGAGCTGAAGCTGGACTGGAACAGACCAAAGTACAGTCCAATCATGATGCCAGCTGCCTCTCAAAAGGCTCCTTCATCTGGCGGCACTTCTTCTGAGGGGAAGCTGAGCTGGCCTGGCAGAACTTTGGAGATGTGTTCCAGTGGTTGGTGGATGTGTGGGGAGATAGAGAGGGACCTTTGAATTGTTCAGAAACGAAAACAGGAAACCCATTGATAGTTTTAGTTTAGGGTGCTACTGCGGTGTGTTTATGTGCTTGAAGAGGTCAACAGGAAGAGTTTGTTTTTTTTCGTATTGATTATCTTTTACTTTGTTCCTGGTTGGAATGCCCATCAATGTCAAACTGAAGTTCACTTTTAGTTCTGTTTATTTATTTATATTTTACTAACACCCATTTGCTTTTAACCCCCTCACATGTTGTGTTGTTGTAAACTTCCTCTTTCAAATAAATACTCGTCTAACCCTCTGGAAACCAGCGTTTGGACTGTTTTGGTGTTGCTCCTCACCTATTTCAGACAGCTGGGACAAAACAACGTTTTGTGGACCAAAGGCTATACTATGATGTTTTTAGAGCGACATGCTAAACTATGACATTTTTAGAGCGACATGCTATACTATGACGTTTTTTGGACCAAAGGCTATACTATGACGTTTTTAGAGCGACATGCTATGCTATTACGTTTTTTGAGCCACATGCTATACTATAACGTTTTTTGGAACACAGGCTATACAATGACATTTTTAGAGAAACATGCTATACGATGACGTTTTTAGAGCGACATGCTATACTATGACGTTTTTAGAGCAACATGCTATACTATGACGTTTTTTGGACCAAAGGCGATACTATGATGTTTTTAGAGTGAAAGGCTATACTATGACGTTTTTTGAGCCACATGCTATACTATGACATTTTTAGAGCAACATGCTATACTATGACGTTTTTTGGACCAAAGGCTATACTATTATGTTTTTAGAGCGACATGCTATACTATGACATTTTTAGAGCGACATGCTATACTATTATGTTTTTTGAGCCACATGCTATACTATGACGTTTTTAGAGTGACATGCTATACTATGATGTTCTTTGGACGACATGCTATACTATGATGTTTTTTGGACCAAAGGCTATATTATGACCTTTTTAAGAGGGACATGCTATAGTATGACGTTTTTAAAGCGACATGCTATACTATGACATTCATTGGACCAAAGGCTAAACTATGACGTTTCTAGAGCAACATGCTATGCTGTGACGTTTTTAGAGCGACATGCTATACTATGATGTTTTTAGAGCGACATGCTATACTATGACGTTTTTTGAGCCACATGCTATACTATGACGTTTTTTGGGCGACATGCTATACTATGACGTTTTTTGAGCCACATGCTATGACGGTTTTTGGGCGACATGCTATACTATGACGTTTCTTGGAACAAAGGCTATACAATGACATTTTTAGAGAAACATGCTATACGACGACGTTTTTAGAGCGACATGCTACACTATGATGTTTTTAGAGCAACATGCTATACTATGATGTTTTTTGGACCAAAGGCTATATTATGATGTTTTTAGAGTGACATGCTATGCTATGACGTTTTTTGAGCCACATGCTATACTATGACATTTTTAGAGCAACATGCTATACTATGACGTTTTTTGGACCAAAGGCTAGACTATGATGTTTTTAGAGCCACATGCTATACTATTATGTTTTTTGAGCCACATGCTATACTATGACGTTTTTTGGGCGACATGCTATACTATGACGTTTTTTGGAACAAAGGCTATACAATGATGTTTTTAGAGAAACATGCTATACTATGACGTTTTTAGAGCGACATGCTATACTATTACGTTTTTTGAGCCACATGCTATACCTTGACGTTTTTGTGTGACATGCTATACTATGACGTTTTTAGAGCGACATGCTATACTATGATGTTCTTTGGACGACATGCCATACTATGACGTTTTTTGGACCAAAGGCTATACTATGACGTTTTTAAGAGGGACATGCTATAGTATGACGTTTTTAAAGCGACATGCTATGCTATGACGTTTTTAGAGCGACATGCTATACTGTGACATTTCAAGAGCGACATGCTATACTATGATGTTTTTTGGGTGACATGCTATACTATGACGTTTTTAGAGCGACATGCTATATATTATGACGTTTTTAGAGCGACATGCTATACTGTGACATTTCAAGAGCGACATGCTATACTATGATGTTTTTTGGGTGACATGCTATACTATGACGTTTTTAGAGCGACATGCTATATATTATGACGTTTTTACACCAAAGGGTATACTATGACGTTTTTTGGGCAACATGCTATACTATGACATTTATTGGACCAAAGGCTATACAATGATGTTTTTAGAGAAACATGCTATACGATGACGTTTTTAGAGCAACATGCTATACTATGATGTTTTTTGAGCCACATGCTATACTATGACGTTTTTAGAGTGACATGCTATACTATGACGTTTTTAGAGCGGCATGCTATACTATGATGTTTTTAGAGCGACATGCTATATATTATTACGTTTTTTGGACCAAAGGCTAGACTATGATGTTTTTAGAGCCACATGCTATACTATTATGTTTTTTGAGCCACATGCTATACGATGACGTTTTTTGGGCGACATGCTATACTATGACGTTTTTTGGAACAAAGGCTATACAATGATGTTTTTAGAGAAACATGCTATACTATGACGTTTTTAGAGCGACATGCTATACTATTACGTTTTTTGAGCCACATGCTATACCTTGACGTTTTTGTGTGACATGCTATACTACGACGTTTTTAGAGCGACATGCTATACTATGATGTTCTTTGGACGACATGCCATACTATGACGTTTTTTGGACCAAAGGCTATACTATGACGTTTTTAAGAGGGACATGCTATAGTATGACGTTTTTAAAGCGACATGCTATGCTATGACGTTTTTAGAGCGACATGCTATACTGTGACATTTCAAGAGCGACATGCTATACTATGATGTTTTTTGGGTGACATGCTATACTATGACGTTTTTAGAGCGACATGCTATATATTATGACGTTTTTAGACCAAAGGGTATACTATGACGTTTTTTGGGCAACATGCTATACTATGACATTTATTGGACCAAAGGCTATACAATGATGTTTTTAGAGAAACATGCTATACGATGACGTTTTTAGAGCAACATGCTATACTATGATGTTTTTTGAGCCACATGCTATACTATGACGTTTTTAGAGTGACATGCTATACTATGACGTTTTTAGAGCGACATGCTATACTATGACGTTTTTTGGGTGACATGTATGACGTTTTTAGAGCAACATGCTATACTATGATGTTTTTTGGACCAAAGGCTATATTATGATGTTTTTAGAGTGACATGCTATGCTATGACGTTTTTTGAGCCACATGCTATACTATGACATTTTTAGAGCAACATGCTATACTATGATGTTTTGTGGGTGACATGCTATACTATGACGTTTTTAGAGCGGCATGCTATACTATGATGTTTTTAGAGCGACATGCTATATATTATTACGTTTTTTGGACCAAAGGCTAGACTATGATGTTTTTAGAGCCACATGCTATACTATTATGTTTTTTGAGCCACATGCTATACGATGACGTTTTTTGGGCGACATGCTATACTATGACGTTTTTTGGAACAAAGGCTATACAATGATGTTTTTAGAGAAACATGCTATACTATGACGTTTTTAGAGCGACATGCTATACTATTACGTTTTTTGAGCCACATGCTATACCTTGACGTTTTTGTGTGACATGCTATACTACGACGTTTTTAGAGCGACATGCTATACTATGATGTTCTTTGGACGACATGCCATACTATGACGTTTTTTGGACCAAAGGCTATACTATGACGTTTTTAAGAGGGACATGCTATAGTATGACGTTTTTAAAGCGACATGCTATGCTATGACGTTTTTAGAGCGACATGCTATACTGTGACATTTCAAGAGCGACATGCTATACTATGATGTTTTTTGGGTGACATGCTATACTATGACGTTTTTAGAGCGACATGCTATATATTATGACGTTTTTAGACCAAAGGGTATACTATGACGTTTTTTGGGCAACATGCTATACTATGACATTTATTGGACCAAAGGCTATACAATGATGTTTTTAGAGAAACATGCTATACGATGACGTTTTTAGAGCAACATGCTATACTATGACGTTTTTTGAGCCACATGCTATACTATGACGTTTTTAGAGTGACATGCTATACTATGACGTTTTTAGAGCGACATGCTATACTATGACGTTTTTAGAGCGACATGCTATACTATGACGTTTTTTGGGTGACATGTATGACGTTTTTAGAGCGACATGCTATACTATGATGTTCTTTGGACGACATGCTATACTATGACGTTTTTTGGACCAAAGGCTATACTATGACGTTTTTAAGAGCGACATGCTATAGTATGACGTTTTTAAAGCGACATGCTCTGCTATGACGTTTTTAGAGCGACATGCTATACTGTGACGTTTCAAGAGCGACATGCTATACTATGATGTTTTGTGGGTGACATGCTATACTATGACGTTTTTAGAGCGGCATGCTATACTATGATGTTTTTAGAGCGACATGCTATATATTATTACGTTTTTAGACCAAAGGCTATACTATGACGTTTTTTGGGCGACATGCTATACTATGACATTTATTGGACCAAAGGCTATACTATGACGTTTCTAGAGCGACATGCTATACTATGACGTTTTTAGAGCGACATGCTATACTATGACGTTTTTAGAGCGACATGCTATACTATGACATTTTGTTGAACGACATGCTATTCTATGACGTTTTTTGGACTAGTGCTGGGCGATATGGAAAAAATCATATATCACGATATGGATTATTTTATATCACGATAACGATATATATGACGATACCACAACAAAGTATGTTTTCAGTTACTCTCTGAAAAGTTTGACAAAAATTTCATTGCTTACTTTTGTCCATGAAACTTTAACCTGTTGCCAGGGCTGCATCCGAATATCCGGTCCCCATGGTGGTATGCGGATATTTATTTTGAGATCCGAATATTCGCCCCCTCCTACCTCCACCCCTACCCCCTGTCAGGCGTTACGAACCGAGCCGAAAATTCGGCTCTTTCCTCCGTTAGCTCACCGCCTCTGACCTCACGGACCGAACCGAATATTCAAGTCATTCCTTCGTCCGTCCGTCAAATTCCTCCCCCCCCCGGACGTTAAGGAGGGGACCGAATATCCGGAGCCCAGAAACTGCGATTCGGGCCAACCCTACCTGTTGCGCGTCCATCGCTCAGCACTCGTGAGTTAAGTAAAAGATAAGAAATGTAATAATAAATGGGTTAGTCGGACATTCAACCAATTAAACTTTTGCAACTTCAATTGTAATACTCGACAAGATTTAAAAAGTTCTTTAAAAAATAAAAAAAAATAAAAAAAAACTTTTATTTTCTATCTGTCATATCCTGCCAAGCCTAAAATGAAAGAGACACATTTTAAAATTATTTCTGGTATATATCCTGTTTCTGATTTTCTACACAAGCGTTTCCATTTTGAACTGGAAGAACTCTGTACTTTTTGCTCAGCTGAAAAAGAGACAATTGAACATCTATTTTTCAACTGTCAACATGCTATGGACTTCTGGACTGCTATACATGGTTGGATATCATTACAAATTCCAAATGTACCCCCTTTTATTTTGAATGATGTCATCTATTATATGGACAATTTGGACTTGACAATTTCAGATACTGTTAATTTTGTTATTGTAATGGGTACATTTTTTATTCATACCTGTAAATGGAGAAGCTCCACTCCTATTTTTGCTGTATTTCTAAACTATTTCTCAGAGTATTTCAAGTCTTTAAAATTTGCTTGTGATATAAACAGGAAATCCTCAGTATTATATAATAGTATTAAAAGATCCTTGCTTTTTTAACTAAATAAGTGTAATACCTTGCCTTAGTGTGCCTAATTTTAAAAAGAAAGAAAAAAAACTGTTCTCCACTTGTTCTCTCAAGATGTATGTTACAATTCTGTGAACTGTCTTGAACTGTACATACTTCAATTAATTAAAATAAAAATTTTAAAAAAAAGTGAGTTAAGTAACGTAAAGCATGTCGCAAACCCGCGTGAGAATCAAAGAACGTAAAGCAGCGTCATGTCGCAAAAACCACAAGACGGAGTTTCTTTGCAAAAAGTCTTTTTTATTCTACTTTATTTTCACGTATATAAACTTAGAGTATGCATAGTGACAAGAAAACACTAATACAATCGTCGCAGGCTATTTAATGATAAATTTGCTGTAATCATTGATAAAATTAGGTTAGAAACGATAGAAACGATAGAAGAGAAATGGCACAATAGAGACTTTTCTATCGTTCTCACGATATGTATCGTCATATTGCCCAACAGTATTTTGGACGACATGCTATACTACGACATTTTTAGAGCGACATGCTATACTATGACGTTTTTTGGACGACATGCTAAACTATGACGTTTTTTGGACGACATGCTATACTATGATGTTTTTTGGACGACATGCTAAACAACGACGTTTTGTGGACTAAAGGCTTTTCTATGACGTTTTAAGAGCGACATGCTATACTATGACGTTTGTTGAGCGACGTGCGATACTATAACGTTTTTTGGACAACATGCTATACTATGACGTTTTCTGGACCAAAGGCCATACTGTGACGTTTTCTGGACCAAAGGCCATACTATGACGTTTTTAGAGTGACATGCTATACTATGATGTGTGCTGGGCGGCACGCTATACTATAGACTTTTTTAATTGACATATTACTATGACTTGACTTTTTTTGATTTAGTTTTTTTAAAAATGTTTTTTAGCAACATATAAGAATTTGAGCAGTTTTAAAAATTACTATACTTTTACTTGTACAATGAAATATTATTCTATGGCATTTTTGAGACGACATATTATACTCTGATGTTTTCTTGAATAACACTATTTTGACAATATACTGCACTATGACATTTTTTGAACCACATATCATACATGACAATTTTAGGCAACATCCTGTCATTTTGCACATTTTGAACCACATAATAATCTATGTTTTTTTTTTGCTGACATGCTATACTATGAACTACAGGCCATACTATGTTATTCTTGAAAAGTATACTATACTCTGACATTTTCTGAACTACATCCTATACTATGGCATTATACACAGAGTGCTTTGGTTACATGTTGATTTATAATCTAGATTTTTTTTCTGTTTTGTTTTTTGACGGGATTACCACAGACCTGACCTTGAACACCATTGACACCCACCTGAGGGAGATGCTGCCTAAGATCTCAAGGCTGCTTGGTCGTGGTCTTTCTGGTCCTGCTCCAGAACGCCTTCATCAACTACGTCTTCTTTTGAAGAGGCCCTCAGATGCTGCAATCTCTGACCTTAAGGAGGAACTGCTACTTTCACTCTGTAACGAGACGGTGGTTATTTTAAAGACCCAGCTCCTGGCGGCTTTGAGTGAAAGTTTAATACCCATCAAAACAGAACTACAGACAGTTAAATCTGAGCTGTCGGTCAGTATTTCAAACATCAAGTCCAACCTGACTGCCCTAAAGCACGCTGTGGGTGAAACGGAAACTTCACTCTCCACATCACCGACGACATCGTCACACTCCAAAGCAGAGCACCTGTCTGCTGAACTTTTAAAAGTGGACTATAAATGTGAAGAATGTGAGCAGCAGCAGCCTGTGAGCAGCGGAACAGATGTGATCAGAAAGAAGCCATAGGACCTGTCAATCATTCCAGACCAGACTGTCAGTCAAGTAGCCCCGCCTCCTGGCTTCGCAAAACTTTTACGCGCTATAAAAAAAATTCAATACTGATTTATTTTAAGATCGGCCACCTGATCTCTCATTTTGACCATGAAAAGTAACGAAAAAAAATTATATACAGTCTATGCACCGTACTCTGTTTGGCTCCACACTTGCTGATGACCACTTCCGGTCTCAGAAAATAGAAAAACGGACCTTTTCTCATTTCTGTCTCTTACTGATTTGACTTTTTTGTTATTCTAAATATAAAATGAAAATCAAAGCATTTTTAAAATTTCGTATATCATGAAAAGGAAAAACGCCTTGTATTTCAATTTTAATTTTTGTATTTTAAAATGAAAATCTAATAACCACTTGTTTTTTGTTTTTCAATACCCGTTTCCAATTGGCAAAATATACACGGACCTACTTTCTACTAAGTGCATTAAGTACCTGAAAAAATAAATATTGTCATACTTTATTAGCTGTCAACAGCAGAGGGAGCCATCAGCCTTCATATTCTCATCTAAAGGCTCAGCTAGTCTCTTCGCTATTGTTAAACGCCAATAAACACCCATGTCATTTACTTCAGAGAATTTCCATCAAGATGTTCTAATATAAACTCCCTGTCATTAGAGCTAACATAATTACATGGTACAGTAAGCCAGTCATGTGACAGCGATGTCCTGATGTGCGTCTCACTCAGAGAAGTAGATGCTGTTGACAACAGGCAAACCTCTGATTAACATCCAGACAGCAAGGTGAAGAGCGGCACAGTGTTGCAGTGGTTAGCGATGTCACCTCACAGGGTTCAAACCTGCTTTGTCATCTGAGGCCTTTCTGTGAGATGTGTTATCCCTGTGTCTGTGTAATTCTAAATTGGCTGTGAGTGTGAGCTGGCTGTTTCTTTGTGTTTGCCCTCTGATGAACTGGTCTGGGGTGGACCCCATTGTCAGCTGGTATTGGCTCCAGCCCCTGTGACCCTCTACAAAGTGGGTACCTCTAATGGATGGCTGGATGGGTGGTCAACAGGGTTGTGTGTTTTTGTGTCTGAGTATTTAAGTCACAGTCCAATAGATCACAAGTAAAGATGCTATTTAATTCATGGTGATTTAGGTTAAAATAGTGACTGACAGACAGATAGACCCAGAGCTGATCCTCTGTAACTCTCTCTTTCTGCCCCCAGGCAATGAGTTCTTATAACCCTTCATACTCCGTCACACAGTAATGCTCTTCTTAAGCTATGGTGCACTTAGCCCAGTCAAGTACATGGCACCTTTTCAATAAAAATCAGCCATATGTTATGTCTGCAGCTTGAAGGCATAAGTCAGACAACATGTTGTTGATTAGTATGTCTTCCTCAGTTATGTAACTCTGGGTTTCAGAGCTGTTGTAAAAGAAGTGCAGCGACTCTCTGCTGTGGGTCTTCGGAGGATGGCGAGAGGTCACAGACTAATTGTGTGGGATTCACTGCAGAAACATAAACCATGTTTCTCTAGACCGAAAGAACGTCACAGATAAAAGAGTTTGTTTTTACTTCTTTCACTTGAAAACTGAACAAAATATGAAATTTGTCAGAGCTGCTGCCCACACTTTTCTATACAGCAACGCCATCACTGTTATTTTTCCTACCCACAAAGCAGTGGGGTTTGTGGAGCATAAAACAATGAAAAGTTAAAGGCAATGTCAGCACAACTAAAATAGCACCAGCATATCTCTCATCCAAACGAGAGAAATAAACTTTTTAATGTTTCACTGCTTGTCTAGAGAAACGTGTTTTGATACTTGGATTCTCAGTCACTTTAAAATATCCTGATAAAGCTGTAGCAGCTGCGCTATCGATGGTACTGCTAAACTCTTTTGGAGAGGTGTTTAGGAAAACAGATCAACGATTTATTGAGTCGTACTATACCAGCTTGAACAGGTCATGTTTAAACTGTACCACTGAAACATTAAGGCAGTCAGTAACAACATCAAACACACTAACAGATGAAGAAATAAGTACATCTCATGGAAATGGTTGACTTTGTAACATATTTGAACAAGCAAACATGATTGTTTTTGAAAGAGGACTTTTTATTTAAGGTGATATAAACAAATACCACATAAAACTGGCATGTTGTAGTCATTTTCAAGATTAAAATGTCTGTGTATATATAAGAAAAACACATGAGTCACATAGAAAAGTGAATAAATTTATCACACCTTCAAATCTATAATATTAGAGTCTGGGCTCCAGATCAGGTGCCAGTGATTAGAACCTCCTATGGGAGTGACAGGTGGAGTCTGTCTTATTTAAACTTCTGAAATCTAGAGTCTGCTGTTCTCTTTGCTTGTCAAGCGTGTGGTGCCAAGATCTAAAGAGCTCTCTAAGGCCTTCAGATAAAAGATTGTGGATGCCTGTGAGTCTGGCAAGTGATTTAAAAAGATCTCTGAATTAGTTGAAATAATTCCACTGTAAGGAAAATCAGCGTTCCTGCTGCCCTCGGTAAATTAAGCCCAAGAGTAGACCATTTTCTGCAAAGAGAAGTCTCTAAGAACCCAAATTGAATCACAGGATCTGGTGGTAACTTTGCAACTGTTGGTGTCAAAGTGCTGTGGAGATTTCAGAAATTTGACCTGCACTGCAAGTGTGCCAGGAAGAGCCTTTGCTATCCAAAAAGAACACAGCAAAGCGCTGCAGTTTGCCAGTGGACATACAGGCAAAGAGGGAGGCCTTTTCAAATAATACACTCTGGACAGTCCAATCAAAATAGAGCTGTTTGGCCACATCAACACACCATATATTTGGTGCAGACAAATTGCAGCTTTTAGGAAGACGAAGCTCATATCAGCTGTGAAGCAAGGTGGTGGAAATGTTATGGTTTGAGGTTGCTTCGTTGCCTCGGGGACCGGGCAGCTCGCAGTCAATGATTCTACTATGAATTCTGTATCATATTAAAAAGTGCTCAAAGATAATATGAGGCCATCTGTCTGAAAGTTGAAGCTGAACTGGAAGTGGATCTTTCAGCAGGATAATGATGCAAAGCGCACAGCAAATCCACCAAGAAATGGCTCAAAGAACATAATAAGGGTTACAGAATGACTTCACCAAAGCTAAGGCTTGAATTCCATTAAAATAATGGAGTGGGATTTCAAACAGGCGGTGCAGGCAACAAAATAGCTCTAACATCTTGCATGTGAAGGAATTTTGCAGGAGAAATGGTCAAAATTTCAGCAAGCTGATGATAGAGATTAGAGGATATTTATGCACAACACACATTAGAAATAATTTTTGCTAAAGGGGCTTTGGATGCCGAGGGTGTAGTTACTTTCTCCACAGAGGACTATGACATCTGTTGACAATTTTGTTGAATAATTCACCGAAAAATCTAAATTTTCCTGTACCTGTAGTCTTGTTTAAAAATCATCAGTTTCAACTGGAAGAACTAACTTCATTACATGACTGTATAGGTTGTTAAATAACATCACTACACAACATGTTTACCAGTGGTTACACACTTGTACTTGTGCTCTTCCTCATTCACTGGAGCTCCCAAGGTGAGATTTATTGATAACCGGACTAAAATCCCTCATGGAGCTTGATTAGGTTTATTCGATTACAGACGATATTCCCGTGTTGATCTGTTGCTGTGAGGTGGTTGTGCTCGTGGGGCAACAAGGTAACACTGAACCACTGTGCAGGGTTGATGGGTCAGAAAATAAAAGATCTGAGATAGGAGCTCACAGCTGACACTCCAATTAAAAAGCCCTGTTATATACTGTTATATGAATTTCATCCTATGGTCTATAGGGATCGCTGATGTTTATTTCTGTTGCAGAATATGATAAGATGTGTGAAGACTTTCCCAGCAAAGGATGTGATAAGTTATATAAAGTCATTACAGCTGTTGACTGTGTGAAGTCTCTGAGCAATAACTAGTCAAGTCAAGCATGCTGACGAAGCAGCACCCTTAACAGCATGTTAGTTCAGGAGGGAATACAGTACTTTTAATGGCTGCAACATATGGCAACCTAAGGAGCTGTCATTAAATGCATATGTAGCATTTAAGATTGTTTGACAAGTCCTGTAAACAACCAGAATTAAAAATGCCTACATTTCCTCAACAGTTAACAGAGTTGTTAATTAATCTGGTTCGTGTTCATCTAAATTTTTGTCTCTTCACTCCATCTAAGAGCAAATATCTCCTTTGTTTTCACGTTGTCGTTCTCCTGCGGCTGTACTCCCTGCAGTCCTGAAACTGTCCTCCCTCTCTGATGCTGTAAGTGACCTTTTGCCTGCCCTCCCCTCCCCTCTGTCTCCCCTCAGCAGCATCCTCCATCTCTTCTCCATGCTGAGGTGACCGTGATAAATACAGTGAACACCCACATCAAATGCTGATGGCTGCTGGGCATGTCACATTCTTACCAGCCTCTTTGTTTCTGCTTGTTTTGCCCCTACAAACACACTAGCACGCACACACACACACACATATGAACGCATCTTCCAGGTAAAACTGGGTGACTCAGATGGATATCAGCTGCTGTGTTGGAGGAAACTGTGGCCTCCTTATGAAGATCCATGGGGCTATTTCACCCAGGACAGAGGAGGCTGTACTTACTGTGCAAGCCTCAAAGAGCCTTGGGTCTTCTATACACAGACACTATTGTTACCAGTGATTCGTAATGTGCAATTAGGTCTTTGTGGATGGGCCTCAGGAGCAGCGCTGACACTGAGCAAAGATTAAGTGCATTAAAATGTGACAAAAACTTGGCTTGCGGCAGCAATTGAGGTCAAAGACAAAAATTTCCCATTTAAAAAGTTCCTGGTGACACAATCGCTTTACACAGGCACCTTGTAAAGTCTGAACAAGTGCAACATCAATCCATCCATTTTCAATAGCTGCTGGAGCCTGTCCCAGCTGACATGGGGCTGAAGGCAAGTTACATGTTGTACAGGTCATCAATCCATCACAGGGCTAACACAGAGCCAGACAACCATGTACACCATACTCAGACCTACAGCCAATTTAGAATTATCAATTAACTTACATCATTCATGTCTGTGGACTGTTGGAGGAAGCTGACGCACCCACAGAAAATCCACACAGGCACAGTATATACATGCAGACTCTACACAAAAAGCATAACCAACCTGGAGATACAAATCCAGGATCTTCTAGTTTTGGGGTGACATAGCTCACAGTTAGTGTAACAGTCACGTGTGTTTTTGTGAGATTTAAAAATATTTAAAATACGTCTTTAGTCATTCATTTAACTCCTAAAAACTTGTCTCTGTTTCTGAAAGTTACATATTTAGAAGATTTGTACATGAAAATCATTCATTATTTTTTAAAAATCTTTAAATAGATTAGATGCAGCTCTACACATTTGTTTCCTTTAGAATATGTAGATCTATGAAGTCCCCTCTCTCTTCATCCACTCTTCCACATTTGCTGCAGCTCAAGCTCACCAGTTCACCCATGAACAGTTCTAGAGAAGAATAATGATACAAAAAGAAAGGACTGGTTCTTTAGGTCTGTTATGTATGAAACTCCAGAAGTGTATGTCTGTGTTTTTAGACTTATGCTGCAGTTTTAAGGTGGAAATGCTTAGCCATGGCATTGATTGTTTTACACATGATATGTGTTCTGGCATATAAAAAACACCATATACACATATTAACATAACTTGCTTTTCACATAGCTGCAACCTAACTTTATTGTTTTACACAGAAATATATTTCATTAGTTTGCCAGTCAAAGCATTGGAAGCAGAACGGTCCCATTTTTTACATGTACAGTAAACATGCTGCTGTTAGCCTTTAACTTCAGAACTTCATCAGAGTTGGGTTTCTGGTCACCTGATGAATGTAAGTCCAATGTAACTTTTTTTCTTTTTTTTTTTATATGTGAAGGAAATATCTTACTTATTACTATATACATCAACTTTCATTATTTTCATGTTGATATTGATATAATATTGATTGTAGTCACTTTTTAAAACTCCTCATGATGAGCCAGATAAAGTCAATGCATGAACTTAAAGCTATGATCTCAAAAATAGTGCTTTCTCTCAGGGAAGAAATTCAAATATACAATATATGGGTTACAGTACAGTATTGTGAGATAGTCTATTGGCAAAAAAGGCCTCTGGGCAAGAAAGAGATTCTATCATTTCCTGCCTGCATGATGGAAGCAGCTTTTACCTTCCCTTTTTCATCCAGCATGGCATGCTACACTGGAAACCATCTAGGACAAGTACAAAATGATGGAAAATGTAATAATTTATAAATGTTTAGACAAGCTTGAAGTGTGTTAAGAAACCAGACATGAAGAATACATGATATTTTAGGGCATGCACTTTGTAAGCTGAGTTTATTTTAGGTGACGGACAGAATGCGTAGAAACCTAATTGGGACTCACAGACCAGAAAAACATGCTGAGCCAGAGCCCTGCGACCAATTTAACACTTTTAGCTGGCATCTCGGGTTCTGAAATAGCCCAGCTAAAAAAGAAAAAGTGCAGGCCTCTGGGTCTTTTTTGAAATGTTAATTTTTGGGTAGTTATCCTAGAAAAAAACCCAAAAAACATTCACCACACAACAGAACGGAAAAGGCCGCCATCTACGGCTGTCTAACGGTGTTATAGAATAAAACACTGCCAGGTGTTCGCAGAGAGAGGAAAGCTCTCTTTCTTCTTGCATGAATGTCTGAGCATTTTAACCGAGATTTTCAACAGGGACTCTTACATCAGTGTTACTTCAGTATAATGGAAGACAACTATTTTCTTCATGCTGATGATCCTCCTATCTTCTGCTTAAAAGTGCCAGACTGCTTTGTGACAGGTGAACAACCAAAGACGTAATTCAGCAGCCATTCCAGTATCCTCAGCTGATGGGCATAGCCAGACCTACACCACTACGACGGACGGAAAGAAGCCACCATTAATCTCTTGCTTCTGACATGCGCATTGTTCTGCCGCCCCCCCCCCTCCTCCTCCCACCACTTGTACCGCAGCACCCAAGGGAGCAACTCAGACTCATTTATCAAACACGCAAGATGTCCTGTAAGCTCTCCCCTCCCTTCCCACTTTACACCAATGCAAATATAAGTGTTTGGTTGTGCAACAGCAGCTATGGTCTCACCCAGAGTGGAACAGATAAATGTAAAGCCCTTGTGTGAAGAGCTTCTCTGTTGTCCACATGCATATATGTGCTCTATAGGCCCTGGCACTTGGTATGCGTATATATATATATATATATATATATATATATATATATATATATATATATATATATATATATATATATATATATATATATATATATATATATATATATATATATATATATATTTATATATATATATATTTATATATACATATGGATGCACACATAAACCAGAACCACACACAAACACAACGCGTCCTTGGTAGAGTGCACAGCTTAGATTCCTCTCTTGGGCAGGCAAGGCTCTATAAGGCTTGAATGGAAAGACCACACCACAGCTGGCAGATTTCTAACATATCTCCATTAAGTCCACTGAGATGAAAGAGAGAGAGAGAGAGAGCACTGGGCTGGTTTTTATTACCTGAGAGAGAAGTTCTCACCTCCTGCACAGCGAGGGTGTTTTTTTTCTTGCTGAAATCTGGGCCGAGGGACGAGTGTAGAGGCTCTTTTCACTGGGATAAAGTGCCCATTTGAATGGAAGAGTGAATGTGAGAGTGTGTGTGTGCTCACACTGCATTTCTGTGTGTGTGTGTTCAGATGAAAAGGGTGGACAGGGATGAATAGTTGCTGTATTTGGGTCAGGGCCATCGTCAAACAATGTGAATCGAGTGGATTAAAAACAGACACAGGCCCACGGCGATAGAAAGGATGTGAAACAGAGAGTTAAGTGTGTGTTTAAGTTTAAAAATGAATATCCAGGTATCACATGATTGCACATCAACCTGTATTTAACAATCCTTTCATTTTTTTTTAGCAGTTCTGTCGAGCTTTTTCCTCGTTCTCTCCATGTCCCTGAATCAGACCGAACTTTCATTGAAAACCACAAGTGAAAAGGGGAAACGAAGAAAGAAAGGGCGCAAAGCACGAAGCCAGATGGGCCTCGGTTTGCTAATGACAGATAAAGTGGGAAAGCGGTGAATAAAAGATGAGTTTGCAAGCAGGTGGATAAAACGATGCATAAACAGTCAGGATGGGATTGTCTGTACACCATTAAATATGGATGGGTCTTCGAGACCCCGGGCTAAATGACAGCATTCCCACAGATGTGCTTGAGATGCTACTAAACACACAAATAATCATCTTCAGTGCAAACACACCCCCACCCAGCTGCTCCGTTCTACAGACAACACATTTTCTAAGAGGGGAGTATTTTAATCCATATTTCGCCGACTCTAAAAAGCTTTAGCTCACATAGGTGCATTGATAAAATGGATTTAGGTGCGCTGGTATCTCCATCATCTCCACTGAGTACGGATCTAATTTAGATCCATCCCATAGTCCCCTCACAGCACTTCCCAAGACAGACAAAAACAAATAGCGGAGCTCGCCAGGCGAGAGCAGCTGGACCAATGACAGGTGTGCCAATGTGATCCCCGGCACACACTCACTTTACACCCCCCCACCCATGTCACCAGTGGGGCACGGCAGTTAGCACACTTTCACCTCAGATGAACCGTAGCCGCAGCTAACAAAAGGCAGACGCATGCAAGTACACAAAACAAATACACGTTTTTAATAGAGCAAGCAACAAGTCGTGTTGCACGAGAGAGCTCTGAGGCCAGGAACAACTCAGCATCATGTCAGCTGCAAGTCAGTGGCACAAATGTAAGGTTTCTACAGACATGTGGCCATGAAAACAGTGCGAAGTTGTATTTATGTGTTTATAAAGATTTGCACAAGAGCAGCATTTTATTTTTTGAATTTATGTGCCACAAGCAAGCTTTAGTTTGGACATTTACAACAACCTGCACCAGTTCTAGAGGCTTAAAAACCCATCTCCAGTCAATAATTTAACCCCTTAAAAAAATTATTTCTGTGTATTAAAGTACCATTTTTAGATTTTTCAATGAAAATAATCCCTTTCTGACTTAAAGATGTTTAAAAATGGCTCAAATGTGACTCCACACCATTGCGTCTTTTAAAATGTGAGGGCCCATGAAGTCCATTCATCTTTTCACCCACCCTCCTTCTAATTGCTGCAGCACACCAGCTCACTCTGCTCAAACACTGTAAAACTACTCAACGCTACACAATGACAAGGTGTTATATTGGAGTAATTTAGCCATATTCATTTGAAACGGAAACCAGTTCTAAACAAGAATAGTGACAGGTGGACATTTATGAGCAAAAATGTTTCATCAACTATTCGATAAAATGGCATGAAGATTACACTTTGTATGCTTCCCTTCAGCAGTTTGATGCCTAAACTTTCACAATCCTGTCATCATGTCAAAGTCTGGATTAATTATTTGCTTTTCCACTAAATACCTGCAGAAATAATGACAGTAGCAGTTATGCTGTAGTGAGCATAAACCACCACTGTGCCTCATAGAGCTGCTAGCTTGGTTGTAGCCATTTAGTCACGATATAGCATCATCTTACATTGGATTTAAATATAATTTAGTTCTATATTCATGTATCTGAAGGTCAGCAGACATAATGAGGATCCACTCACACCTTCACTAATCAACTTCTAGAGCTCCAACAATTAATTTTTGTCATCAATTAAAGTAATTGTTGATTAGTCTGATAATTGATCAGTCATTTTTAAGAGTAGAAAGTTAACTTCAGCTTTTAAAATGTGAATATTTTTGTGTTTCTTCCTTTTCCAAACTGAATATCTTTTGGTTTTGGCCAAAACACTGTAACCATGACAAGTGAACATTGTGTCAGTTACCTGCTGACGATCACATGATTGTGATCCTACTACAAATTGACTGTGATTTATCAGTTAGCAATCATAAAAGGAACAAATGATTAAACTGTGGGGGTGTTTCTGAGTCCCATCAATTCCTCTACTTACCTATTGGTAAAAGGGCCCAAAAAACAATTTTAAAAAAAAATGTCAAAGTTTAGTATGTGGTCCAAAATATCACAAACATGTCATAGTTTAGTATGTCAACAAAAATGTCAGTTTAGTATGTTGTCAAAAATGTGACTAAAACGTCATAGTTTAGTATGTGGTCCTAAATATCTCAAAAATGTCACAGCTTAGTATGTCATCCAAAATGTCACAAAAATGTCATAGTTCAGTATGTATCCAAAAAGTATTAAAAAAAAAAAAAAAAAAAAAAGTCATAGTTTAGTATGTCGTCCAACAAGTGGAAAAAGGGTGCCCATGTAGCTCAACTGGTTGAGAGGGTGCCTCATAAATAGGACTGCGTCAGAAATGCCGGTATGATTCCAGCTCACAGCCCTTTACTGCAGGTCTTCCCTGCTTTCCTCTCTACTTACCTATTGAATAAAACCAACAAAAGGGCCCGAAAAAATGTCATAGTTTAGCATGTTGTCCAAAATGTGGAAAAAACGTCATAGTTTAGTATGTCAACAAAATGTCACAAAAGCGTCATAGTTTAGTATGTCTAAACTATGACGTTTTAGTGAACTGAGCAGCCTTGGCGGAGTACTGCACTCTCTGAGTGCTTTTCTATTTTAATGTGTTATACATGTGTGTTTTGAGGAACATAGTGTATATTTCTTGTAGAGGAAAAAAGTGGTTTCTCTGGATGTAATGACCTCAAAGAGCTCTTTATAGCTTTGATGAACACAGCAAAACAAAAAAACCCCCCCAAAAAACCAGCACCCGACAGTCATATTTGTTGTTTATTAGCATAACATTTTGTATCTAATAAATATCAAAATGTTAAGGGAAAAAAAGAAGTTTGATTACAGTACATTCCATTTGCAGAGAAGCAGAGTCAAACCTACACGAATTCAAAAAGAGAACCGTAGATCTGTCGGGACAAGAGTTATGACCTTTTTTTTTTTTTCCTGGTTTAGGATTGCATTGGCTGGTACCAGCAAACAGCACTGCCATAACCTCTGAAACAGTGGTGTCATGTACTGCCATCCCACACTCTTGCATTCTTTGAAGTAAAAAAATACATCTTTAGTATTCATACATTCATAGAAATATAAAAGCGTCTTTATTTCCTTATTGTGCTTTTACGTGGGAATATTGCCATCGTTCCGAACAGCTGAGAAAATGGACCTCAGAGCTGGTAACCCTGGGTGACGATCAAGGGGGAAATAACCTACATTGTGGACCGTGAACCAATTTAGTCTTGGTGATGTTTGCTCCAGGCCACTTCAGAACAGGGGCGACTACTTAGTGGCTAAAAATAACCACGTTGTTTAAATCGAGCCCACATCCAATAAATATGCATCTGTAAATGCCAGGTTCAGCTATTAAAAGACTGAACTGTGTTTCCTTTAAATAGATAGATACATGGCAAGCTGGATTTCCACAGGGTGACATGCAGCATGTTAATGTTTGTCTACAGGCACTACTCAAAAGGCTCGGAAAGGCATGCAGAGAGAGAGAGAGAGAGAGAGAGAGAGAGAGAGAGAGAGAGGAGGGGAGTGAGAAAGAGTTAGAGAGAGAATAGGTGTATGGAGAGAAACACTGGAAAAGAGAAACAGAGAGGGAGAAAGAGTCCCTGTGCTCAGTGTGACAGACGACAGCAGGGGCTGCGCTGCCCGAGGCAAACCATACCCCGACCACCACCTCCATAACCAACTTCCTCCACCCTCCACCCTCCCCTCTTCCCCGAGGGCCAGCGGTAAAGAGCACAATGCCTCCCATCTCTCTCCTCACACCATCCCGAGTCCAACCAGCCGCAACCAGTCACACAATCCAGAGCATCTGCCACGGGTTGAGTGAGCAAGGAGAAGAAGAAGGGGTTAAAAAGGAGAGGAAATGGCAGAGATAGAGGATCAGAGGGGGGCTTTTTTTCTTCTTCCAAACAACCCAGCCAGCCTGAAACCATCTCTGATCAGGAGCAAAGAAAAAAAAAAGAGCACAGAAACAACTCTCTCCTCCTCTTCCTCCTCCTCCTCCTCCTCCAATGCATCTGTCTCGTCTTCCATTATGGCATTATGGCACAGTCCTCGCTCTTGGAAGGAGCCTTAAGGTGGAAGAGGAAGGGCCACCATACAGCTCCTCAACTAACCCAGACCTCTACATACCATCTAACAACACTAAGTTTCTATAAGGTAAAGCTAACACACCTAAACCTTCTGTACTTGATTTCATGCAACTGGATTTTTAAAAAACGTGCCTTTATTAAAAGAAAAGTTGCGTCCCTGTAAACGTCTTCCAGTGACATAGAAGGAACCTCAGTCGATTAAGTCTGATCTTCAGTTCAGGAATATATCCCCTCCAAAAAAAATGTCCTGGGATAAAAGCTCCAGGAAAGTTCTGATAGAGGTTTGCTACAAACCCGTGGTTGGGTTGTGGTAGACTCCCCCAAGTCCAGTTTGAGGAGAACACCCAGAGCTCTGTAGAGGGCCCTCATCTCCCCCGTCCTGCGGAGGTGGACTGCGTACCCTTGACCTGACGGAGTGGGGAAATTCCGGTGAGCTGAGGGGTGAGGAAGGCATGTGAGGCTCTGCGGTGATGGAGGACGGCTGCAGCTGGAGGGCTGATGAGGTGGCGGTTGGAAGATGAGCCGGGATGGGGGCAGTAGGGAACCCCAGCTGGAGGTCCTGGGGTCTATGTGCGAGGGAGTCCACGTGGCAGACCACACCATGCTGCTGGGGGACTGTGAGGGGGGAGGAGGGCAACGACATGGGTGTGTCTGCCCAGATGGAGGCAGTCTGAGAGGGCGAAGGTGACGGGTAGGACTGAGGGGAGGCAGGGCGGTGCAGGTAGGCGTGGTGTGCCGGGGAGTAGTGTGTGGGGCAAACGACCGCAGGTTGTGGCACTGATGGCATGAGTGTCTCCATGAGCTGAGCCATTCTCTTCATGACGTGCCCGAGGTCGGCCACTTCCCTCCGGAGGGTGCTCACCTGCAGACACACACACAGATCATCTTTAAGGAGAAAAAAAAATATGCTTTCAGCAGTGGAAGTGGTGTGGCATAAAGAATCCAACTTCATGCACACAAGTGAACATTTAAAAAAATGTTTAAAGTTCTAATCTTTAAGATTTTTTCATGAGACGTAGTCAACATTTTTCTGCAATACGCTGTACAAATGTTACGGTAGAAAATGAGGTTTGCTGTTTAACACTGTGACTAGACTTTCCAATAACATAACGTTTCCATTGCAATCAGTATTAACTGTAAGTGTAATTACCTGTAAATTTGGATATTTTCTTCTTTTCAAATGTATGAACTATGAATTGCATACATTGACTACCGTTCAAAAGTTTGGGGTCACTTAGAAATGCCCTTATTTTTTAAAGAAAAGCAGTTTTTTTAAAATGAAAATAATATTAATCAGAAATACAGTCTTGACATTATTGATGTGTGGGAAGTGACTATTCTAGCAGGAAAACAGTTGATTTTTAATGGAATATCTACATAGGGGTACAGAGGAACACTTCCAGCAACCATCACTCCTGTGTTCTAATGCTACATTGTGTTAGCTAATGGTGTTGAAAAGGGTCATTGATGATTAGCAGCTTGTGCAATTATGTTAGCACATGAATAAAAGTGTAAGTTTTAATGAAATGAAATTGTCTAGGCGACCCCAAACTTTTTAACGGTAGTGTACATCATAAATAACAATGTGTGTTTAATATTTATGATCCGGTACTGACATGGACCAACTCTGTTTAATATCTAAAAATGCACAAAGCACTAGAACACCTACAACAATAAAGAATAAAGGGTGAGACTAGTTACATTTTTATGGATGGGAGCAAAGGGATCAATGTCTGAAAAATGATGATGCAAAAACAAAACAAACAAACAAAAAGTTAAAGTAGCCAATATCAGTGCATCATTGTGAAGTTAGAAATGATATCTTTAGCTGCCTAAATCAAGTCAACACTCTGAACAGTGCTTTGTGAACTGTTGAACTGTGAATTAAAATATTTTTGTCCAATTCAATTAATAATCATTTTTGTTTCTGACTCCAAAAAAAGCATCAGTTTTTTTTTTTTATAATTTTTAACTATATTTTTGATAAACAAAAGTGTAGTTAATGTCTCTGTATAGTAGTTTTAGGAGTAGTGGTAAAGTTGGCCGTTCCTCCACTGGATACAGATGCACAAGGGATTTATTGAAAATGATGCATACATGTAATTAAAGACAATTTTCTTTCAATCTTTCCTGCTGACTCTCTTTACACTGTGTGCTTAGTTACTGCTAATGCAGATGGAGCCGACTGCAGCTGCTTCACATTTCAGACATTCAAACAGCGAGACATGGGGGTGGATTCTAACAGCTGCAAGAAACAGTAAGTGCTAACAAAACACTGTAAAAGTACTCTGCTATAAGTACAAAAAAACTGCATCAAAAACAACAATAAAAGTAAAAGTAAGTACTTTTTCATTAAGTTAAACTTAGAGTATTAAAAGTAATTAATGCTTATTATTATCAGCTTGTTATTCCTCACGCATTATGTAAAAGTTGTGGATGGTTGAGGTGGACCTGCACCTGCTGATAATTTTTATTATGGATTAATTTACTGATTGTTTTCTCTATTAATCAATTGCTTCATTTGTAAAAGCAAAAAAAAATGCGATCACAAGTGCTCCAAATGGTTGTGAGAATATTTCCCAATTTTCTGTTGATTAATTGACTAATCGTGTCAGGCGTATTTGTATAAACTGTTGGGTAGTTTAATTTATAACAAAACATTGCATTTTATGAGTTCCTTGTATGTTTTGTGTGCAAAAATCTTAATTTATAAAGTAACTAAAGCTCTCAGATAAATGTAGTGAATTAAAAAGTATTAAATTTGCCTCTAAGATGTAGTGGAGGAGAACAAGAAAGTGACTTGAGCTGTAAAATGAAGAACTGCACACCAAACAAACTGAACACCTCCAACTCCTCAGCAAGGTAACCAACTTCATTGTGCCTTGCTGTTTCGATGAAAACGAATCACACAGTGCGCTGCATGAAATCAGATTGCAGTTGCAATTATTCCGATTGACTTCTGATAAAGCAATATGTGCTTATTTGGGTACGGTATAAACAAATACATCAGTTGCTCTTCTTTAGTTGTTATTTTTGAAAATGTAGTAAATCAACAAATATTGGTTGTTGTATTACATTAAACCACACAGGCTGCTACCGTGGCAACCATAGACACCACAGAGTTAGTAAAGACTAAGATCTCACAGACTGCCTTGTAAATGTACATGTGGTGTTTTTCTATGCGGGAAGACACACCATAAGAAAAATAAGGAGTCAATGTCATGGTTAAGTATTTTCACTTTGGAACTGCAGTGTACTGATGACAGTCTAAAAAAAAAAAAAAACGGATTCAGATTTACAGGGTTTGTGATGTAACAAAGTTAGGGAGGCAATCCTGTTTTGCTGCAGGATGGGACTTTCTGGACCATCATCCATCTTCAGAATTAGCTTTTGGTTCGGAAATGTATAGCTAAATTACAACTTGCCACTGTATTGTGTAGAGGAGTTTTGGTAGGTGAGCTGGTGTGCTCGAGTGGGGAGGAATGGGAGGAGAGAGACCGAGTTACATTAATGATTATTTTTTATGGGTATAAACTTCTAAACATGTAACTTTGATAGATAGAGATTTTTTAGGGGTTAAATCAATGACCACAGAGGGAGGTTTAGAAATTGAGTAAAAAACGGACAGGAATATTTGTCTTTCTTTTAACTAAAACCAACAAAATTAAACTAGTAGGTGGTTTAATTGTACAGAGCTGCATTACGGTGAACCCAATACCTGCATGCAAGTACACAGACCACTTCTAGAGCAGCTAGTAATATGCCTCATAATGTTAATTAATAAAATAGAAGAATATCTGCCATAGCAAAACAAAGAAGTCAAGTTCAGAGTGACTTGTCGTTATGAGGCTATAGATCCAGTTTGCCTCTTATTTCTTGTGGTATTTGACTCTCACACTTCCTTCGGAAACACCAGCTTTCAGGAAGAAAAAGCCATGGGATTATTATGAATTTGGTATTTTCTGGAAAGCCACTTTGGGTCAAAATATCTGTCTTGTGCCTGCCGTTCTGCATGTAGCATCAAGCTGCTATAATTGGTCATTACACTGATGAGGGGGGCTGGTGATTAGCTGCTCTCCGCATGTGTCGAGTCCACAGAGGGCACGACCATGAAGCTCTGCCAAGGTGCCATCTGCTTCTGCCAGTCAAAGCGCTCATGACCGTTCATCAGACCAATCACACACATCAGTGCTACTGGATGCACATCAGCCCTCAGCAGGACACACAACTCCAGGTGGGAGCTGCTCCAGTCGCTGGGTGAATATGTCAAGAGGTGATCACGACATACCAAATCAGACCCAAAGCTCCCTCTTCCCCTTCTCTGTTATATGGACACACTTTGTAAAGCATTCTACGCATACAGTACGAGCATTTAGTAGTGCATTTTGAAAACAGCAGCCAAATTCTTTTATCCCACTCAGACGTCAGGTAATGGTCAGAATCTCTTGTTTAACTTTGATCTACTGTAGTGAGTCAGTGGTAATACAGAGGCTTAAACAGAGCAAAATAGTCGCTCTCCCTTTTTCGCAGTTGTCCCATCTCTCCTTCTCTCAAGTGGCTGATAAAAAGCCTGGGTCTAAACTCGGGCTCTGATAAAAATAGAAAAGCTGAGAGTGGCAGGACAGTCCAATCTGACACGCTGTCAACATGATTCCGGTACTCCCACAACAGAGACGAGCATCTGTGGTAATGGTTGGAGAAAACAGCAGCAACAGATGACCAGCGCCCACTGCAGCTACAGGTCCATGTTGAAGCCCAGAAAAATCCATGAAAGCATTGTTCAACCAAGCAAAGTTGATGCTTATTTGTCCATGAGACTTTTAAAAAAACATCTGAATCTGAATGTGTGTAAGCGTAGCACTACAGTATAATCCACCGTATTAAGCAACTTCTGATTCATCATATTGCATTAAAATCTGCCTGACTGCCCACTGGGCCGCCTGGGTGATCATGCAATTAAAAAAATGTCTGTCTTTGCATGCTGTTTGGCACAATCTCACACTCACAATGTAATGAATAAACATTCTCTTGTAGTTCATTTACATTTTGTTATTTAAATTTCTGTTTTACATAAATACTCCAGCAAGACTGAGCTCCGTTGCCCCTCAGCTGACCGACTGAAAAAAATAAATTATTGCCTCTTCAAGTCTATGCGCTGCTTAAAAATTCTGTCCTAAGTGCTTGATTTTGTTTCTTTACCAAAGTGGGTCGCTACTGCTGAGCAGGCAAGTGTGTGCCTCACTCAGCATGTGCATCATTTCGTAACGTGTTTCTAGCTGCCTCTTCTGGTAATTACAAGTGCAGTCACTCAGGCTGCACAGGCAACGCTCTCATTGCTCAGCTCTCCTGTGCGGCTGTGCGTTATGATTTCCTCGACACAGTACAGAGGTCGCCGCGTTGGGCCTCGCTTTAGTCTTGTTAATTCCTTATTCATCTCCTGCTGGAACAAACCCTTCCCAATGCACAGCTGTAGTTTCAAGTCAAAGGGCGAAGGTAAGAGGCCGCTGTATTGCTGTGTGCACACAATTTATGGTTCATTAAAATGTTGCCATGTTTGTCAGAATAAGCAAATACATTAACCTTGTCAGTTGTTGGTTCAAATAAATGTTCCTTACATTGAATACTGACAGTCATGTTCTGCTATTCAAACAAACAGTGACATGGAGAATCAATTGAAAGAATATTCTCTCTTAAATAACTTGGTTTCTGGCTTGATTTGAACATTTTATTGTAGAAATAAGGCATAAATTTCTCATCCATCCATTATCTACACCTCACTAGGGTCACGCCCTAAGACAACTGGACTGGAGTCCCTGTTGTCTTAGGGCGAAGGCAGGGGACACCCTGGACAAGTCGCCAGTCTATCGCAGGGCTACATATACAGACAAACAATCACTCTCACATTCACACCTATGGACAATTTAGAATCATCAATTAACCTCAGCGTATTTTTGGACTGTGGGAGGAAGTCGGAATACCCAGGGAAAACCCACACATATACAAGGAGAAAACCCCATACAGAAAGATCCTGGGAAGGCCGGGACGCAAACCAGGGACCTTCTAGCTGCAAGGCGAAAGTGCTAACCACCAAGCCACTGTGCAGCCCCATAAATTACTCAGAATGGCATGAAATAAATTGTTCAGTTAACCCTTTTATCTGTTATGGATTATGTGATGTAATTTATATGCATGCTCCTGACTTCTCCTTTAAAACCTTTCAATGCAGTCTATCATTCTTGCCTCAGGCTCAAAACTGCTTTAGAACATATTGTGGTTTCTGTATGAGAAACTTAGGTTCCAGTCATTGGCAGTGCAAAGAGAACAGCATTGAACTTCATTTAATTACAATTTTTGGCAAATTTGACCAAAAAAAAAATGGCTTTATAAGTATTAATAAGTTTCACATTGTGTAAGTCATAGGAATATTTGGTTCTCAAAAACATCATGCCAACACTGACATTAGGAAATTGGATTTAAATTATGCTCCACATAAAATCACAATCTGTAAAAGCTGCTAAAATTAAATAAGTGACTCCACATATTTTTTTAATTGATGGTGTCCTTTACATTGATGTTCTTGGTGTATTTGTTGTAATTTTTGTGCACTTTTACTGTTTTATATATTGTGAATCCAAGCATCCTTGTAAAAAGGAGCTCGATCTCAATGGGCCTCCCTGTTTAAACAAAGGTTAAATTAATAAATTAAACTAAATTAGTCTGCTGCGTAGCCGTGGAAAATGTTCTCCACAGGCTCTTGCTCTGATTTTAATTTAAAAATCAGTACCTTGTTTTTTTGGTTGATTATTGGATTTTTATGAAGCAGCAGAAACAACAAGGAAGCATGAATGGATGACTGGTTTGACCTGACCACCTTAAACTGCCGAGGGAGGCAGGTCGAGTCAGCAGTCTGTATGCTGCAGCCTCAACACTAAGCAAATGGGCTTAAGCAAACACACTATGAACTGAATGTATTAATTTATCTGATGACAAAACCTGTTTTTGCACCTAAATGCACCACATAACATACAATGTCCTCATTTGCCATTTTGTCATTGTGTGTGTGTGTATTTGCGTATCAAATTAATCGCCTGTGACGATCAGTGTGGATGGATCCAAGCGTGGATTAGCAACCACCAAGACCATGCTGAGAGTCTTCCTGTCAAACACTGCCAACCCACAGAGACGGAGAAAGCGCAACAGAGCCGATGTGAAAACTGTGAAAGTGCTGTGCCGTTGTCTTTCACTCCCCTCATGTTTCATCTTTTTCTTGCTTTCCATCCATCAAGTTTACTCTGATGAGAAGACTTTACTTCCTCATCTTTTTTCTTCATGTTTTTTCCTCTCTTTGTGTCTTTTTTTCCCCTCTCTGCCTCTGCTCATTCCATGATGCACACTAAGGCTTAGCGGGAGGAAGCAAATACTCCTCCTCACCTGCCAAAAGTCTAATGTCAATTTAGCCACTCGCCACTCAAAACCACAGGATGCAGCACGAGGGTCTGAGTGTGTATGTGTGAACAGATTATTCCAAGCTGGACAACACACCGCTCAAATCTATTAAACCTAAACATATAATCCAACACCATCATATGTATAGAGACAACACGCAGCATATTCAGCATGTGAAGAATTCCTAGCCTTATTAACCATTTTACCTTGCTATGATTCATTTTTTGGTTCATTACTTCTTTCGGCCCCTTCATCTGTCTTCAGTCTGACATGCTGATACAACCATATGGCTCGTGCTTCCTTCAGACCACCTGTCTGTCTCTCTGTCTGTCTTTCTCACCACACACACACACACACACAGAGTCATGTTTCTTCAGAGGATTTGGCTCACGTTCATATCCTGGAGGCTTAACCTAACGCTAACCCTAACCAGCCACTACTTCCTTAATCCTAATGCTAACCTCAAACCAACCTTCAATTGAATTATTCGCTACAGTCCTACCTGCTGGTCGAGGTGTCGCAGTTGTCCTCTGGTCTCCTCTGCTTTCGCTGCTAATTCCGCTGTGCTGATGTGCAGCAAGTCTGTGACAAATTAGCAAAAAATTGTACATCACTTCAAGCAAGTACAAATTTCCACCCCACAGTTGTTGCATCAAGACGGCAGATAAATACTGCAGACTTTCAAAGACATTAATCAGCCTCATTACTCCAAAGTACAGCAGGAGAAC
Organism: Amphiprion ocellaris; assembly: GCF_022539595.1. Lineage (NCBI taxonomy): Eukaryota > Metazoa > Chordata > Actinopteri > Pomacentridae > Amphiprion > Amphiprion ocellaris. Next base: position 12,455,978 of record NC_072780.1, read on the forward strand.
ATTTTTCACTGAGACTTTAAGTGGTATTATGCGATATGTGAGAGGTGCACTGCTGTGCGTGGTGCTGTGCTGTGATAAGACCTGTGGTGGAGGCTGAGGCACTGGTCGGTTCTTTGAGAGGACAACCTTGGCTGGTAGGGAAGGAGAAGGAACCCTCTGTCCTCTCGCTGTCCTCAGTACCATCCACTATCCTGCAGAGACACACAAGTGTTGGTTATTGAATCCTGATGACGGATGTTGCTTAAACGTGGTCTTAAATCAGTAGTTAGACATTTTAGGAACACTTACTTGCTTCTTTTGCAGAGCAGAAGTTAAAAGTTTGTTCTCATGTGGGACAATCAGACCAATTAAGAAGCTCCTGGGTTTTTACTACTAGAGGCTGTTGTCATGTCTTGGTATGAGCCCACAACTGCAGCCCACTACATCTCTGTCGCTACAACTGCTCCCTTCCTCAGCTCTGGAGATCAATCATTGCTGGTTGACGTAAAACATGGCTACCAGTGTGCCAACACAGGAATATCAGCACAGAAAAACAGATTTAAAACATCAGTATACTGTCAAACACAGAGTGAATCATCTGGTGCTGATAGGCTTTGTTATTATTGTATGAAGTGGTTTGGCCAGAGACTGACTGTAGTGGATGTTGATTTATATGTAAATGAAATTTTTCAACCAGCACTTTTAAATCTCTCCAGTTAAAGCATTCTATCCTCTTTGTCCCATTGAAGTCCAAAGCCCCATGCTAATAAATAAGCTTAAGAAATAAACCAAACAAAAATCAACTCAAAATTATATTTAGTGAAAATCACTTCATTCAACACGTCTAATTTAAAATTCAGTAAAAATAAATTGTTTGCTCGAACCAGATTCTATAAAAAACGAAAAATTCTGCAGTTGTCAAGAAAACCAGAAAAGCATTAGTGGCTTAGTTGCGACCATGAATCAAGTAAAAAAAAAAAATAAAGCAGAGAGTTTTGGTCTGAACAGCAGGCTGCAGTTACACATAGCAGAAGCCAGTTAAAAATGCAAGTGACAATCTATGTCTGCAGAGTCAACCTTGTTTCCACTATTGGTAACACCTGTGGGCATTAAGAATGTTACACATACTGATTGCTTTTTTTTTTCATTTTTGTTGAAATTAAAGAATGTAACTTAATTTTTTTCATTTCTATGGCATTATAACCTTGTCATTCTGCACAAAAGACATTTTTGGATTCTCTCTCACAGCCATAGTTGTGCTTTTTCCATATATCGCAGTGAAAATTGAGCCCACAGTGAATCAAACTGTGTGTAAAAAGAGCGAGACACAGAAATTGCTTGGGGTTCAGAGGGTTAATAAGACAAATAAAAATGACAGTTTGTAGTTTTACTGAAATGTTTACTGCACGCAAACGAATCTCACTGTCTGCAGTTGCTTATAGTCTTTATGCTAAACTATGCTAACCAGCTCATTGATGATTGATTCTTTTTTCTGTCAAGCTCCCCTTCACAATAAAACAAACTTCCTCTATCCCAGAGGGCTGTAATATGAAGATGAAAGGGTTAACAAGGTATGTTGAGCCGTAGCTGAAAGCCTCAGTTGACAAAGAAAGTTGATAACCTCCTTTGTGATATCTGTTATCTCTGAATGAGGCTTCAGTTTTTGTGGAGCTGGCTTACACAAAGAAAATCCAGATATGTTGAACTGGTTTCATCGTGCAGCCCTTCGGTCAATAGGCCACATCAAAGACAATCAGATTCTCTAACTTCAATTTGACTGTGACAATGTTTAGCAAATCAAACAATGAAATTCAAATTTTGTGAGTCACTTTTGACTCAACCCTTGTTTGTACCACGTGTACAAAGATTTACAAAAATAAACGTGACAGAGACACGGGCCTAGACAGGCCGAGAGACAAATCAGTGGTGATCAAACTCACCTGGGGCTGAGGTTGGAAGGATCCAGAGTGGTGACACTAATTTCCTGGATTTTCCTCCGAGACCTGCTGGAGATCTGAGCCATGGTCTTCTGACTGGGCTGGCACAGAGGAGACTTCCCACCAGCGTCCCTGAGGTTCACCGCTCGGTTCTGCTCTGATGACACAGATACAGACATGGCCTCTCGTTCCTCCTCTTCCTCGTCTTCTTCATGTTCCTCCTGCGCCTCTATGATGGGCGGATAGCCCTGAAGCACTCGCCCATTCCTTCTCACCCCTGACTAGAAGAGAAATTGACCAAAAAAAGACATTGAAAGCAGCATCAAGCATGTGATTTGAGGACCTGTTGGAATGGTGTTGGAGCGTAGATGTTTAGAGAACTTTTGGACATTACATAATGATGAAAAAAGCCAAGAGCTGACATGAAATTAAAATATATTTATCTCGATTTCAGTCATGTGAATCATGTGTATTAATGATATGCACTTTGCTTAAAAGCCTCGTTTTCAAGAAAGTTTAACTCTCCATATTTAAACGTCGCTATCACATTGTTTCTGCTTCCTCTGCAGATGCTGAAGCTGAATTTGCACAGTTAGTACTGTGACCCTGAAAGAAACAAAGGGTTCTTTCAGTACAAAGAAATGCACTTGTAAGAGCAAGGAGCAGCTCACTCAGCTGGATTTATGAGTGACAGGGGTGAACGAAAAGCCTCACATCAACATTTTAGACTACAGAAGAGTAAAGGCAACACAGGTGAACTCTGACATCTGTCTCGATAAACACACGCACCTGTTTCTTTTGTCAAAGGTCTGCAGTGTCGTTGCTAAACTGCTGTGGCGCTGATCAACTGTAAGATGAGGAAACAATCTGATAACAACAGTCTACAGTACCCTATTGATCAGCGGCCTATGACCCATCTTTCTGAGACCAAAATACCTCCAGCGTGAGGTTAATGGCTCCGACAGATGAATTGATTCAGCTGTAAAATATCTGCTTGACAGTATGAATTTCATCGCCCTCTATTCTGGTGCCGTCACGATTTAATGACTGCAACTAATTTTGTGCAGAATTGATCTTTTTCTTTCATCAACCTTCCCACTGTATATAAAAAATATCTCTCTATCTGAATCATTAAGTCGAAAAGAATGACTGCTTCCATTATCAGTGATGGAGGTCTGCTGCCGGGTCGACCTACAGACTTCCCAAAGGACAGAAAAATCAAACTGTGCTTGATTTGAGTTTTATTACTTTATATTGTGGGCTGATAAACATATCGCAGATGGGTGTTAACACATAAGGTGATCTGACTAGTCTGCTGCGTTAAGGCGACCTGTCACTGTTTGTGTGCCGGCGGTTTGTTACCTGCGTCTCCAGAGCTGATGTGGACAGCCTTGCTTTCACCTGGAAGACAGCCAGAGAGGAAATGCACAGTAAATGAACTGCAGGGAAAAGCAATCAACGTGGGCTCTTTCATTTCTCAGTTCTAATTTACAGAGGAGCCAGTTCACAGGGTTCTACAGCGAATTGTTTTCTGAAGTGAGCACAGCAATGTAATGCGCGAGGACGAAAAATAATTCACCTTAACGCACCGATACTGTTGCGTTTTAGTCAACCAGCAACATTTTACACACAAACAGCCCTCCTCCATCCTGCACTGCTTCCTTCCTCCTGTCTTCATTTAAACTCCACTCAGTGCTGAGATTCGGGCTGCCCCTCTGCACACCTAAAAGCCCTGCGGCATGTAGTGTGTGTGAAACTGGGCAGGAGAGACTGAAACACCTGACTTTAATTACAGCAGCAGAGCTTCTCCAAGCACCCCAGCTATTTTTGCCCTCCCTCAAGCTCTCTCACTCACATACACACTCTCACGATTTTAAAGCTTTTCCCTCTCTTGTTTTCTCCAGCCACTTTCAAAGTCCATTTCTTGCCCTCCAAACTTCTTGCGTTCCCCTCTTTCCTCTCATCAGTGTCTCTCTCACTGTTGCATTACTCTGATTCATTACACAGTGCAATTGGCAAGTGCACATTAATTGCTTCTCTTGCACTGTACCGCTGTGAGTTATACTGAGGGCCCATTCATTTATTTTTTTTAATACAAAAAAAAATTAAAATGAAGTCAAAAGATTATTTAGTTTTGCAGTTTTTTTTTTTTTTAGATATTTCTTGCCATAATCAGCTCCTCACATATGTTTTCTAACCATTTTTCTCATCACAGTGAGACATAATGGCTCTTGGGTGCATGAAATCTAATTGAAAATCAGTTCAACCCTCGAAATCTCAAGTGCTCTCTGGACATTTTCTGGCTCCTGTCTCATTTTTTCCTCACTGTAGGTTCATTTTCCACTGCAATATAAAGTCCTGCACCTCTATGGGAAAGGAACAACATGACTAGAAGTAGAGAGAACTCAAATAATTCTTGTAGCAGTGTAATAAAAGCACAATACCATAAACAATCAAAAAAAATCTTATTTTTCCTCTTTTATATTTTACAAAAATGGAAAAAGACTGGAATAACGATGTACAAAATTTTTGAAAGTGCCCACAGGTGTTACCAATACTTGAAAAACATGTAAACTCTATATGCTATATATAGTTTCCTATGTACATTTTTGTTTGTGTCCACTGGTCTGTGTGAATACTGCCTGCAGTTCAGCCTAGCTGAGCCAAAAACTCCAGGAATTTTTGTCCCATGACTTTAGTTTTCTGTTTTTAACAGAATCTAGTCAGGGCACAGAATAATTTTTGGCAATTTTAATAATGAGGCATGTACAATAAAGTGATTTTGATGAAATATTACTGATTGAAGCTTAGATTTAGTACAAGCACTGTCGGAAAGTTAAATATCAGACATTTCAGTACTCTGGTAAAAGTCTGATTTTGGTGTTTTTCTTACAAACAGCACGTCTTTAAAACCTGCTTCAGGGTTTAAAGGCTTGGAGGGTTAAACCACTGAGCTCCTTTTAAGAACGTTTTTTTCACTTTGGGTGGAATCTTTGGTGAATTTCATATTTACCTTTCAGTACCACTTGGATGCACTTACATGTGTCTCATGTCCCTCCCTCAGGTTGTACGTGAGGTCCTGCTGGATGTCCTGGACAAAGTGGTGAGAGTACTCCGGGTAGAGGTCCAACACCTCATAAAGTCCTTTCAGATTAATACACTGAAGGTCACAGTAGGTCAGGGCTTTCACGTCCGCGTTGGTTTTTATCACCCGATCATCTAAGGACAGGTTTGCTCCGATCAGGTCACCTTTACCTACTCAGACAGATACGGAGAAGATGGGTCAGAGAAAAGGGGTCACGGAATAAAATGTTCACATGCTGGTAAAAGAGGTGGAAGATGCAGCCAGTGTAGACTCTAATGCAGATGCTCCGACATGTTTCAGATGTTCCATTTATTGAAGGGTTTGTGAGGGAGCACTCAGCTCGGAGGGTGTGAGAGGTTTTGGAGCAGAATAATGCTGAAGCATTAACCCCAGAACACTCACAAGCCTGAATACATGCCAAGAGAAGATTCACTGCTGTTTCATTTTACTGGCTCTCGCCCCAATTATACATTGTTTGAAAGCACAAAGCCTCGAGATTCAAATGGTGTAAATGATTTTAGGATTCTAGTATTACAGCTACAACAGCAGCAGCAGCAGCAGCAACAGTTTCTTCCTTTGTAATAAGAGTGTGTGAAGAATCTTATCTTTCCTGTTGTCTAGCAACACACACTTGTTGAATCACTATGTGCTGCACAGTATTTTCACAGTAAGAGACCAACAAAGAAAGAGCTCCAAAGCTTTTAGTCTTCTTCAATAAATAAAGGAGCACTGACAAAGCTTTAGCATCACACAACAACATTCGAAATGAATGTATTTTTGCTAGTTAAGTTTGAAAGCAGGAGCTGCATGATGGTGCACTATTTAGTACTGATGCCTCTCTGCAAGAAAGTTCTTGGTTTTAACCCAGTCAAACAATGCAATGGTATATCCAGCACCAGCCTTGTGAAAACACAGCAGCTGTGGATGAGAGCAATGTTGACGTCGTAACATCTGGTTTATTTGAGGATGGAATAGGTGGAACATTTCCCATAATACTAGTTAATGCCCCTCAACTCGGATAATATCACTCTATATCACACTCAAAAGCTAACTTTAGCTTTTTCTTAGGCTGCAGGCAACTCATTCATAAACCGGTTCATTCTCCTGGCAGTAAAGTTCTCAGATAAGTCCCTGTATTGTGGCAAAAATTGAAAAATGGAAATTTTACCCAAACACACAAAAAACTACTTGATTTTCATTAGTAATGGACAGCAGAAAAATTAAATGTAGAAAAAAAGAGAGTTTTCTGGTTTTAAGTTTGAAACAGATAAAAAAAGACACTACACCCAATATAAAAAAAAAAAAAAAAGCTCCATCTTCCATTTTGTTGCATTTGATTTTCAATTATCAATTAAAAAAACTGGTAAATTTTTTGTTTTGTCACTTAAGGTATTTGGAATTTGCATTTGTGTCACTAATGTATCTATAATCCAAACTGAATTCTAGGCAGTAAATTGTTCATGATTACACACAATAAGACACCAAATCTATAACTGTCAATAAGTTTCGAAAACAGGGAGTTGTTATAGATAGCTAATATTATCATGTTATCATATTAATCTACTTATACACTGATAACTATGAATGAAAGTGTAGTTTGACGAGTCCATTTCTTTAAACCAGTCGCAACTACAATATATTGAAATTAAAATGTGGGGCTAATTTAATATATTTTATACAGTTATTTTTGATGACTAATTAGTCATTGATGCTTTTCTTTCATCTACATATGGCTCTTGCATGATTTTAAAGATGTATGTATTTCAGGGGAATCCAGTTTGGCCCTTTGATGTTTGAACTATTCACTTCAACATCATCTATCCATTTAACCAACACAATTTTGGGCTACATTTCTTCCTTTTTTTTTTTTAACCATAGACTGTTTTTCTGTGTGCTATTGAAAATTGTCATTTAGTAGAATTGTGTTTTTGGATTAATGCTTTCCTATAGCATAAGAGGAACTGGGGAGTTACAGCCAGTCTTTAGTTAAGATGGCTTCTCTTTGTAACAAACTATTCCCCTGACGAAGGTCTAGCACTTAAAAGTCGAAAATAAATGGATTTTTTCAAATTAGATAATTTGCGGAAGTCTGTTGGAAACTTTTTCATGGATGAAATCTCATGAATAAATATGTGAAGAATTTCTTTGTCCTAAAAAATTAAATGTTAAAAGGTCATCTGTGCATGCATCAACTTTTTTGCACCACAAAGAGAAAAACAGGAACTACTTTGTTGACACAGTGAAAGTCACTGTTTTGTTTTGGTGTAGAATTATTATTTAAAAAGCACAATGACTCTCAGTGTTTTGACTAAATGTTACAGTGGCTGTGACAGCTGTTCCCTACATACAGCATGAAGATGAGCACCCCGTTTGTCTTCATGTCCCTTCAGCAGTGATAAATAATTCATTCTGGTCAATGTGAACTATGAACGCTGCTAAATTACACTGCAGCAGATGGAGTGGCAGTCATGACTGTTCTTATTCTCTCCCTCTCCTTCCTACCTACTCCTCCTCAGTTCAGTCATTAGTCTCATCCCCTTGCCTTTGAGCTGTTTCTAGGTTTCTCACTGGTCCAAAAACTCTTGTTATTGTCTTCTATTTCCTCAAAGCTGCCTTCCTTTTTGGGTTCCCTGATTCTTTTCTTACTCCCTGTCTATCCTCTCTTGTTTCTTTTTATTACATTTCCCTTCCTTAATCCTTGCTACTTAGTGTTTTCTATCCTCTCCTACTTTCCCTCTTCTTGTTTTCCTCCTTCTTAGAATTTCAAATTTTCCTCCTTTCCAAATTCATTCACGTTCATGAATATCTCTTCAATCCTTCCCTTTTCTCCCCTGCTCACTCTTTCTCCTCTCTTATATTTTCCTTTTGTCTTTCTTTTTCAGTTTTCTTTCCTCTTCCCTTCTGTCATTGTTCCTTCTTTCTTTTACTTCGACTGCCCTCATTTCTTCCTTATTTCTTTACTTCCTCCATTCTTTTTTCTCTTGTCTACTTCTTTCTGTCATTCATCTCTTGCTTCCTTCTTTCCTTCCTTCCCCTCACTCTCATTATTGGGCATCAGCTTTCTAGTTTTCACTCTCCTCAATTCTTCTGCTTCCATTTTATTTAATTTTCTCATGCCCTCCTCTCATCTAATTCACAACCTTTCATCTCCTCCCACTCTTGATGTTATTCACTTTCTTCTTTCTTTCTTCCTCTAATTCGATTCTTCTTGCATCTCTACTTTGGTCTTTTCTGCTTTCTCTCAGTCCAGCCTCTGCAAATTTGGTTTCTTTTTGTTTTTTGAAATATCCTGCTACACCTTTCTCTCTCTATGGTGTCTTGTTCTCACCCACTCTCTGTTTTTGGGGGGCTGAGCTGCAGCCTTGTGGTGTGACAAGAAAGGGGAGGGGGATACAGAAAGACGCACAGAAAGAGAAGAAGAATGGGAGAGAAAGAAGCTTTTTCTCCTTCAGTCAGACACTCAATGTCAGCCTGACCTTCTGCACAGTCAGCAAGCGAGCACAGAGACAATGCTCTCTGCCTGTCAAGCCTCCACACACACACACACACACCCACACACACACACACACATGCACGCACGCACGCACGCACGCACGCACGCACACACACACACACACACACACACACACACACACACACACACACACGCACGCACACGCACGCACGCACGCACGCACGCCTGCACGCACGCGCACACACACACACACACACACACACACACACACACACACACACATGCAAACACATAAACACACGCCATTCTGTGCATCAGTAAACAATTCCATCTACTCGATACACACAAACGCCGAACACATGCAAACTTTTGCTTTCGACAGCAGCACTTGCATGCAGGTGGTGAGAAAAACAGCATTTAGACACACACACACACACACACACACACACACAAACATCACACACGCGAAGATTGACACAGAGATTGCGAGTTCCACTCCAGCAGAGACAAAGCGATGGATGGAGTTTCAGATTTAGATCTTTAATTCACTTTCTGTGACTCACTCTCTCTCACACTCAGACACACACTTGTGCCAGATTGGTCCGTAACTCTGTGTCATGAGGGTCAGCTAGCAGAAGCCATTGGGGTCACTCATGACGAGAGGTTGTGTTACACAGCAGATGTGCGTGGTCGGAATTACAGCATGGGGGAGTCTGCATGTTGTTTCAGATTTATTCTGCAGGCAATGATATTTGCGGTGCTTTTCTCTACAGTCCTAAATGTGTACACAATTTATGGGCATCAGGAAACTCTGCAGGATGCAAAAGCAGGTACACACTTGCGCAGATGTACTTAAAGGAAGTTGTGATGCAGACTAGAGGATGTAACCATCTGTCCACCTGAATGGTGCTAAATTAGTTCCAAAACAACTTTTGCAAGTAGCTGCTTTACAAAGATGTAAAGCAGACAGATTGCTTCTGCTGATATGATCTTGTCATTTACAGGAGTATTTTAGGAAAACATAACAAATGGTGAAGAAGCTGCATTGTTAACCATATATTGTAATGGACCAGATTGAGTAACCTTTTCTCCATCTGTTCATCCAGAAGATATATCTGCTGTACCCTTTGAAGGATTGTGGGGTTTGGATTCTATCCCAGCTAACTTTGAGTGAGAAATAACAACCAAGCATCCCCACACTTAAACCTACAGCCAGTTTAAAATCCCTTTTTGATATTATTCCACATTGTTAGATTATTTCTTAGCATTTCTGCCTGTATTGACAGTGGTAGAGGGTATGACATGCAACAAAGGTCCAAGTGCGGCCTGTTTGTTGTCGTAATCTAAGCCAATGAGCGGTAATCTGAATAAATTACAGAGTGTTACTGATGATGTATTTAAACTCTCTGCAAGCAAGAGGACAAATCTAATGTAAATGTCAAATAATTCCTATAACAACAAAGAATCATTTGATGTTTGTAGTGCTCAAGCTATTAAATCCAGATGCCAATAGGGGATTCACACATCAGCCACAACATTAAACCCCCTGACAGCTGTATGACATTGATCATGTCACTACAATGCAATGCTCTGCTGGCAATCCTGGGGTCCTGCCATTCATGTGGATTTAACTTTGACATGTACCACCTGCCTAAACACTGTTACAGATCAACCATAGCCCCCAGTGGAAACACTACTTCTAGATGGCAGTGGTCTCCCCCTGCAAGATGCTCTGGAAAGGCTCTAGAAACACATCAAAGAGCTTAAGTTGGCCTTCAAATCTCCATAGATCCGGATCGGAAAGATGTACTAGAAAAAACCCAATTCATGGAGGCCCCACCTGCAACCCACAGGACCCAAAGGATCCACTTGCTTGATCCCAAGAGGTCCCATGTCCATGTTTCAACTTGTCAGAGATATTTTGGTGGGACAAGAAGGACCTAAACAACATTAAGTGGGTGGTTGTAATGTTGTAGGTGATGGATGTATGTTAAATATTTCAGTCAATTAACTGAAGTTGATTAGTTCAGAAGAAAAGTGAGAAAAGGTGACTTTGCCATTCATTTTGATGTTTACTACACCGATAATGCACTTTTGATGAGCCCATATGAATCTGTTAGATTCGCTGCCGTCATTTGAGACAGTGTTTGATTACTGGATGTCCTGCGGTTTTGTGCTTTAATATTTGCATTTTCTGTGCACCAAGAAGAGTAGCACTCCTAATTTCACTGCATGCAGAGCTCACAATGACAATAAAGTCTTTCTGATTCTGATTCGGAGTCTGATTCAGTTCCCTGTCACTGGTTACAATGGCTTGTCTGTTTTTCTTTTATGTCTCTTTTAAAGCTATTTCATCTACTTTTTCTTTCAGTAGAACTTCACATAATGACTTCTGCTGCATGAATAGAGCAGCCCGTTCGATAAAAATGATGATCATTATAGTTTTATGAATAAAGACACACAAATATCTTTTCTTAGTTTGAGCTGAATTGCAGCTTTTGCAAATGTTTTGGAATCACATCCCTTCATTAATGAGAAGCCAGTTTCTATTTTAGCATGCAGCTTGGTTTTGGAATTGCTGATTTCGGGTTATCCGAGTACTGAAACAGACTTTTTAAGTATGATGTTGTTCTGTTTCTGTTGTAGAATAAACACAAGTCGATGCTGGAAGCTCATACTGAAATTAGCTGTGGCTGTAGCAAATCAAATATTAATTTAAAACTGCAAGTGAGAATGCAAAACAAACGTGGCCCCGGGCACCATATAAAGACTGATTTTAACAAGCAACAAGGGCTGGTCAGCAGTAAGCTAGTCTAGACTAGATGGACCTTAAATGATCCAACTCCAGTAAAATGGATGGATAAAATGGGCTGGACTCAACTAGACGGCACAGATTGAACTTGACAGAAGACTGAATTACAATGCTGTGGAGTAGACTTGACCATGCTCAGCTGGACACCACTGGCTTGGGAATGGTTTAACCAGTACGGAATTGGACAATCATGGGTTGAATGGATTACTGGTAGATAATATAATCCAATCTGCAGAAGCTGAATGCTTGTCTCTGTTCCAACATCTGCCTGTCAGCTCTGCTCAGCGAACCTGCAAATAATTTTCAAGGTAACGTCAAGAAAAGCTGTATAAAAGAGGAATACAGCTCCCCCCTTTTGTATGCACAGCTAGATAAGGCCTTCTTCAGCTCTTACTGCTAGAACATATTGTTGAAAAATGGCATCTAACTAGACCTAACTTTATAGGAGTTTAATAACAATAGCCTCTGGGATGTTCTATAGCCCTCAGGACACTGTAATGCCCCTTTCTTTTCATTTCATTTCTAAACAATGAGCTCATTTACAGGACCTGGCTTTAACATAATGAGCCACACAGAGCTTTATTATAAATCCTGCTGCAGGGAGTTTCTTTGTGAAGCTATAATAATGGACACAGAGAGATTCTTGCTCCATCTTATCCACCAACAACCTCCCTCTTCATCCCTTTATCATACCCAGGATGGCCAGCACCATGCCATCTTTCAGCACTTCCATGGAGCCCGAGCAGACAAAGAAGATGGCCTGGAGAGCATCGCCCTGTCGGAGCAGGTACTCCCCGGGAGCACAGAACGAGGTCTTGATGTGCAGTGACAGCGAGCGAAGGCAGCCGCGACTGGCAGAGGCAAACAGTGACAGCTCCAGGATCTCCTTGTTAAGGTGCATGGTGATGTCGGATCGCAGCTCATCTGGGAAGTCCTTCAGCAGCTGTGGAGATGATGGAGGGAGAGAGGCAGAGAATGAAACTGAATAAAAAAGAGAACGCAGGCAGGAGACTGGGGGAACATGACAGCTGTGAAAACACTCGCTAATTAAATTTCAAGTCTTGGTTACATCTTATCTGATTCCTAACCTATGACACAACAAGGAATGTTAGTATCGAGTTAAGACTTATATTAATGCAATGAGAGGCCCTCAAAGAAAACATATCATGTAAAACAAGCTGAATTTTGTATAATTACTTCTATGCTAATGCAGAAAATCAACATGTGGTTGCTGCACACATTAACATACAGCCAAAGACAATTTGGAAAACCCTTCACAAATAAAAAAGGAGTAAAAAAAAAAAAATAAATAAAAAAAAAAAATAATAATAATAATAAAAAAATTGCACACCTGTCTGTCTTTCTGTTTGCCAGGACAAAAATCCGGGGCTCCCTGTCACGTAGAGTTGATCAATGAGTCATCAGATCCAGGCTGACTTTAATCAACAAGCCCATCTATAATTCATCTGTCTGGGATTCATCATCATCACTCCACCTAAGCCCTGGTCGGAGCTCTGACAGCTGTCTCGCAGGCATTCACAGCCTGGAGGGACGAGTTACTATTAGACTCCTGACTGGCTGCTTCTGTTTAACAGAGCTTGTCAAGGGAAGGTGTTGTTCACTCCGCATTTCTGTTGCTGTTCTCTCTAAATGCCAAACTTAGCCACTTGTCTCTATTTTTTCCACTTTCCGGGGTTCATTAATGTGTGCTGTTCAGTGTCTGCTGCTGTTAGCCTTAATTCCGTTCAAAAGGCGACTAAAAGGAAACTAAATCTGGTTGGGAAAACCACAGTGCAGCCAGGGGATGTTATTTAGCTTGACATACTTCATCCAAAATGAGTTGAGGTTAACTAATTTTTCCGGTTTTCACACACCACAGGTCAAAATGTGTGTAACCAAATGGCCAAAAAGACTACTGCATCTTTAGCTGAAATAAAACTGAGCATCCTGTCATCCAAATATCACCATGTATGAGAGAAAACTGACATGTTTCTGTCATCGTCAGAGCCGAGAGTGAGAACATGCTGCTACATTGTGGGGGATTGTGTCATATTGATCTCTCTCATGATGTGCTTAAATGTGGCTGATATGTGAGTAGTGAGAAGCATGTGATCTTTCAAATGAATTATTGATCCCTCCATGTTCTGCTGTTGCATTTCTAAAACACCCTTGATGCTGGAATGGTGGGAAAGAGTTAACACCAATTTAACTGAATACTGTCTGAAAAAAAACATTTCTGATTCGCACAAATGAATCAGACTGTCCTAGGTTTTTTACCTCGTTACAGTCAATGCCATTGTTGACCGACCAGGTTGTCTGAAAGTACTCCAACATTCGCTGCTTGAGGCTCTGCGGCAGATGATGGACGCGTATGAAGTCCTTGAGGTCTTTGGTTCTGGTGTGGTACTGGGACCAGCGTGAGTACATCCTCTGGATAATGGCTGTCACATTACCAAAGACCAAAGCATGCATCAGCGCTGCAGGTGAGCACAGGGAGAAAAGGCATGAGGGATGAGAGTTAGACAGGTCATTGATAATGGAGCATAAGCATGAATGAAATATAGTGAAAGGCTCACAATGGACTGTCAAGACAGGAAACTGAAACAGAACAACCTTCTAGCTTTTGGGGCTGCAGAGACATATTTAGTGTATTTAGTGTAAGTGTAGGAACATTCATTCAACATTAGTAGGATGACTGTTTGAACCAGGTCAACAGTGCACTAAAAGAAATGGAGCAGTCAGGTGTATTTTCATGTCATAGATAAAAGATATATTGAAACACAAACAATCTGGAATAAGGCCTAGTGCCTCAGTGCCTGTAGGTTGTAATCTAATGAACAGAGAAACCATCTAGATCTTATATTTACATTCATGTCTTGCACCTCTCCTCCTCCCAGAGGAATATCAGTGTCAGGACTGACAGGAGCTTATTTGATTGATATGACAGATACCTGCACTTCCTACGCCCACAGCTAATGTATTCTCCTAATCTCATCCAGTTTTCAGCCGCAGCTGTGCCGTACACCGCCAGACATGAAAGCATGACTGTTGCACAACTGATCGCTGTTTCTGACATGTAGCATTGATGAAAGAAAATTGAGCTTTTAGCCACAGAATGGAGAGCTTTGAAAGTTTATTTTACAGTACGGCACGGTTTTTACTGGAATTACAGCAAAATTATACCTCTTTAGGTGCACAGTTATTCACATTTTGAACTGTGCAGTGGAATAAAAGAGGATTCGCTATTTGGAATTAAATTCTATCCATACATTTGACTCATAAGCGCCTATAAATATGAACAGGTGCTTTGTGTTAGTTCTCAGCAGTGATGATGTGGCTGTGTTTGTGCAAGCACATGTATGCATTGTGTGTCTGTGACTGCTACTGCCTCCAGGCAGTTGGAGACATTTAGCATTTAGCCCAACCAGAGTTGGGAGTGTCTACAGGGAAAACCTCACCACAGTGACCTCTCTTCATCCCCAAAAAACCAAACCTAGTGTATCAATCCAGTTTAAACCGGATCAGACCATCCTGCAAATATTCTATTATAATGGCACATGTGAAAGGTTTGGGTAGAAAAATCTGATTTTGTTAATACTCCTACTGAACCTTTAAACTGAGACAAGATGAATTAGTTGTGGATTTGAAAATGATTGAAGAATGAAAATTAACGGAGTCTCAGTTTGATCTGATCATTAGTGTTAGACACAAAGTGGGAGTCATTTCTGAAATGTAGTTTGTATTTTATCCTGTCCTGGTTTTGAAGCTCTGATCTGCTCTGATCAGCAGTTACTGATCTAACCAACCACCAAGCTGTTTATTGTTCTCTTATGCATTGTCTGCTGTCTCTCTGCTACCTCTTCCTTTTACCTCATGCCAACCAGGAGGTATTTCCTTCTCGGTGAAGGGGAGCTTTTTCTCTCCACTGCTGCCAAATGCTTCCTAAAAGGTTTTCAAAATTAAACTTTGGATATTTCTGAGTTCTTCTGCTTAGATCTGGTGAAGTCTTTACCTTACTATATGAAGTGCCTTGAGATGAAATGTGTCGTGAATTGACGCTATATAAATAAAACTGAATTGTAAATGTGTGCGCCTACACAAATGTAACTTTTTTTTATAGCAGTTCATATCGTCTATGTAATCTGTGTACCTCCGATAAGCATGACACAAACAGAGAAGATCTTCTCAGCGTCAGTGTTGGCCGACACGTTGCCGAAGCCCACGCTGGTCAGACTGCTGAGGGTGAAGTAGAGTGAAGCGATGTAGACGCTGCGGATGGAGGGACCATTGCCAGTCCCATTAACTCCTCCTATGGCAAAGTACGGCGACTCCAGACGCTTCCCCAACTCATGGAGCCATCCTGTTTTTAACAAGGTAAAAAAAAAAAAAAAAAAAAGTAAAGGGATGGCTACAAAGACAAGTGGTAGGAACAAATTAACTTTCATTACAGTAAAAGAATAAAATGTGCCTTATTACAAATTTCCACAAATTTGGCCGACTCATTTTCTTTGGTCATCTCATTGCTCAAAGTAGTGAAGCATGTAGATACAGAAAAACCAAACGGCATTGTGGTTAGCTGTCCTCCATGCTTTGTACATCCAGAACAATGGATTTCACAGTGGAGACAGATCAGATGGTTTGGGAACCAGAACTGATCCCTGGTCAGCACAGAGTGGAGACGTGCATTTGATCCCAGGAGAGGCTCCTGCAGACACTGATGAATGGTAATTGGATGGGAGCACCTCATAGCTGCCCGACTTCAACACTCACTCTGGCATCAGAAACACATAATTAGGATACAACACATTAATCCTGCCTCATGTACTGACATGTTATTTTATGACACTGAAATGCAGTAATTGGAGAAGAGAAATCTGCATTGCTCCCATGACCCAGTCAATGCTGACCTGGAACCAGTTATGAAGACGCAAGAGCGAGGTAATTGCAGGCAGTGCAGCTCATCGATACTGACTGGAGATCAGCCCAGGGGGCCTCATTATATGAGTGACCTGGAGGCTGAGAGGGGGGAAGCCTGGAGGCTCCATCATTAATTATGAAAACCATGATTTTACAATATACACACACAACTGATGTAGTTGCTGCTTTCACATTTTCCATTCGATAAATACTTAACAACAGCCTGACGAATCAATAAAATCAATGAGGAAATCATAATTTTAATTTAGCTGCTAAAACACACAATCTGTGCTTGAAAGTCACATGCATGTGGTGTCTTTAAGTCAGTCTATGAGGGATTGCACCATTGCTGTAAGGCTTTATTACCAAACAACAAATCTATACTTGTGTAATATGCTTCATCCTGGATGGTTTTGAAGCTTAAAATCCTTTAGGAACATCACAAACATGCCTACATGTGAATATCTTGCTGAACAAAACAGTAGCTTTTATCTTTTCAGATACACTGTTGGTTTGAAAATAATGAAGAATTAAATTGCTCTGCACAAGCATAATGTGATAAATACACAATGAATTCAGTTTAAAAACAAAAACAGAAGAATGTATCTTCAACACATTTAATTTATATATGTGTGTACACACACACACACACACACACACACACACACACACACACACACACACACACACACACACACACACACACACACACACACACACACACACACACACACACACAGATACAGATAGACAGATAGATAGATAGATAGATAGATAGATAGATAGAGACAGATGATCAGTACAAAATAGAGCATTTTAGCTTTATATCCTTTATTACGCATCACTAGCCACCATGTAATTTACAGATTTTTCGTAATAAAAGCCCAGTGTTTCCTTTATATTGATTCAGTCCAGAGTTTGACAAACCTGGATAAAGGCTCCCTCAGCTAGAAAAATAGACAGACCCCCCATCTCCACCCCCCAAACATCTTCCCTTTTTTTTACAAAGAACTCTTTATTGATTTAAAGCTCCAATCTGCAGCTGGTTTTCAGTCCCCGCATTTCTAGCCCGTGTTTGATGCCACTTGGATCCATTTTTTCCCTTTTTCATCTTGGAACAAAGTTGACGCTGCATGCCCACCTCACATGCTACGCAACCCTCACCACAGCTGTGGATAGGAGACATAGAGCAGCCATCGAAGCTCACTGTTTTTATTTTTCTTGTATTTCCATTTCAGTGTTTGCAACAATACAACTTGTTCATCGAACACATCTCCAACAGCTGCTTTTACATAAGTTTTTACTCTCCTGTCACCATTGATTCTTCTACACTATTTTTCTTGTAAACAAACCCTAACATATTATTTTATTTCTCATTTTTGCAGGCATGTTTTTTTGATTTCATTAAAGCTTTGTATTAAGTGTCATTTTGAAATTTGATATAATAAATCCAAGTGTCTCTCGAGACATGATAGAGGAACAAATTATTGTTTTCACCGTATCTGACACTCCACAGTGTAAATGTGCTCAGACTTCGGGCAAAACACAAAATACTACTTTAAATTAAGACAAATAAAATTAAAGAGGCCTGTGAAAGCACACACATATGCCTTCTATTATTTTACATTCCCCAGTTACACTAATCCAAGCACCAACAGCGCCTAAAGGATGCTCCGACTGATTTTGGTGTGGAGCCCAATAGCTCCCCTGGTGTGCTGAAAGTAACGGCAATGGAGCTCCCAACAATTCATCGTTTGGTTGAACATCAAGGGAAGCTTGTAGGTGTTCTTGGATTTAGGATACTACTTGGCATCATTTTGCTGCAATACTCACCAATATCCCAGTTGTAGGCATTGGCCTCCATCTCCATCTTGCCGATAATGTACCAGATGCAGGCCATCCAGTGGGCCAGGAGGGCAAACATGGACATCAGCAGGGTCAGGACCACTGTGCTGTGCTGAGAGTAGCGGTCCATCTTTTGCAGCAGCCTCAGCAAGCGAAGCAGACGCACAGTTTTTAACAGGTGCACCACGGACACCTGGGGACAAGGAATGAGAAACCAAGGTGAATTTATTCTTGGGATGCAGGTGGTGGAATTATCAATTTCATGCAGTTCTTGTCATGAACAACACTTCCATAAAGGCATTTATGTACTGTTGGCTCTTTTTAACAGACAGGTATGAGCAAACACTTGATTTTTCTTGAAGCAATGTCTATTCATGAAGGCAACCAAATGGCACATAAAATTGCCATTTTGTAGACAAAACCGATCAGTCACATCTATCATACTTTCAAATCCACGAGATTAGAATCAGGGTTCTCGGATTAGGTGCCAATGATTAAAACGTCCTTTGGGAGTGGCAGGTGGAGTCTGTCTTATTTAAACCTTTGAACTGCTGCTATTCATTTTGCAATTGAAGTGTGTGATGTATCATCAGGCCAAAATATAAAGAGAAGCTCAGAAACAAACAGTATGGATGCCCATGAGTCTGGCAACAGGCTTAAAATGATTCTCATTGAAAAAAATAAAACAAATCATTCCACTGTAAGGACAATCTACAAATGGTGTAGATTTCAAATGACTGCTGCCAGGACTGGCCGCCCCTGCAAATTCAGCCTAAGAGCAGAACATTTGATGCAAAAAGAAGTCTCCAAGAAACCCAGAATTTCATCACAGGATCTGCACGTAACTCTGCAACTTTTGGTGTCACAGTGCATGGAAAAGCTTTTGCCATCCAAAAAGATGCTCAGAGCAAAACTACAGTTTGCCAATGAGCATTTACCGCCGCAGGAACCAGACAGTTTGGAGTCTTTGATTCATCAATAAATTCTGCATCATGTCAAAGGCTGCTTTAAAATAATGTGAGAATGTGCCTACAAAAGTTAAAGTTTAACCAGAGGTAGACCTTTCAACAGGACAATAATCCTAAACACAGACAAAACCACCAAAGAATGGCTAAAAAAATGAAGAAATGGAGTGTTGTGGAACAGTCAAGTCAAAGCCTAGATTTGAGTCTCACTGAAATGTTGTCTAGATTTTGAAACAGGCAGTACATCCAAGAAAACCTTCAAATTTCTTGCAACTGAGGGAATTTTGCAAGAAGAATGGCCACAAATTCCAGTAAGCTGATGTTAGAGATTTTTTGGTAAATCTGGACCTACACACTTCCTACATATTTTTAACCTCCACAACCTAATCAGCATTGTTCTCCAATGTGTTGTCTATTTTCTTTTTTGCCTTCCCTTCTGTTTACTCTTACCCTAACTGGGCGAGGTAGATGAACACCCTCACCGGACCTGGTTCTGCCGGATGTTTCTTCCTGTTAAAGGGGAGTTTATTCTTCCCATTGCTGTCAAAAACCTACTCAAAGTGAATTTCTGGATTCTTTGGGTTTCTCTCTATAATACAATACCGTCACATCTTCATCTTACTGTGTGAAGTGTCTTAAGATGACTTATGTTTTGAACTTTTGCTACATAAATAAAAGTAAACTGAACTGAATTAATATTTAAACTTTACTTGTTTAACTGCTACAGTGATGAGTAAGATGAAATAGACTTTAGGTTAGAAAAACAGTCAAAAATTTCAGCAAGGTGATGTCAGAGACTGGAGGACAGTTATATAAAATGCCTAGAAGAAGGTGTTTTTGCCAGAGGGTGTAATGCGACCTGATGCCAAAGGTACAGTTACTTTTTTGTGTAGAAGGATGATACATCTAATGGTATTTTTGGATAGTAAATGATTGAAAAAAAAGTTCTTATAGTTGTGTCCGAGTATACCATCTTTATCTGTACATTTAAAAAAAAATCAAAGGTATCCTTGGCTTTTTCATCTCACTTTACTACCAAAACACACACCACTAGCATCACTATATAGCAACACTATGTCAGGACACAGACATACAAAGAGTGAAACAGAAATGTCTGAAAGAGAGCAGCAGAGCGCAGTCGTTTCCCTTTTTACGGACAGTTAATCTCATGAGAAGAGTGATAAACCAGCTTAATACACAGACAGTAATATATGGCTGCAGACACACACCAAATGAAGTGGCAAAAAGCATGCTTCATGTCCTCTCCACCGTTCAACGCTCAAATGCTTTCCGATTCTATAATTAGAACTTGACAAATGCTTGTAAACATTTCTGCAATATGATCTATATGAAAACTTCCTGATGAAGGACTCTTGGATGTAAAAATACCAATTAGAGCAATCAGACGCTCGCTAGCAGGTGTGTTTGTTTTGTTGTTTTTAACTTCCTATCATCATCAGCATACAATGCTCTGCTCCAGCTTCCTCCTTTATCTTCTGTTGCCTTTTCAAAATTCTTTCTTTCACCCTTCAGCAAATTTAACCGCTCTGGCCAAAGCCTTCTGAACCTGGATTTACACACACAATGTTAAATTCCTTTTCACACCTTTCCCACTTTCATGTACTGCAGATGTGATGTGAATGTCATCCATTGTGCACCTGCTCCTCAGGCAATCTCCACCAAAAGTCTATCATTTGGGGCTTGCTGTCATGTATCCCCAATGGAGATATGCACGCGCACGCACACACACACACGCACACACACACACACACACACACACACACACACACACACACACACACACACACACACACACACACACACACACACACACACACACACACATGCACACACACACACACACATCAGCTTTTATTTAGAGGGATATAGGCCATGGAGGATATTTGATGTATGTTGCATCTGTGTTTCTGTAGTGGTAAAGAGCTGAGGGAGGGGTGGCGTGTGGAAAAGTGGGACATAAATTCGATAGAAAATGTATGTTGATGAAGTAAAAAAAGGGGAAAGAGTGATGATGAAGAAGAAGGATGAGAGAGAGGAAACAAGAGGGCAAAAGAGCGAATCAGAGCATCTGAACAGAGGGAAGAAGCTATGTGGACAGCCCTTATCAGAGCTGCTCCTGCACACGGCTGCTGCATGTTTTATGGTGGTTTTTCTACACTCTCTCTGTAAGAAATAGAGAACTGGTGCAGCACAAGGGGTAATGAAGCCTCCTACCGAGCCCTGGGGAGCAGCTCCGTCTCCTCTCCACCATCTATCACCACCACACATCCCACCTATGGAGCGAGCAGCCTGCACCACATCCCATTCTCCTCCAGCAGCACAAGCAGTAAGCAATCTAACGTACCCAGCTACGCATAAACACCTCCTGCCACTTTGTCCTTCAAGTTCTCCCCTTGCCACTTCCATCTCACCCCCGTGCCATTCACATTTTCATTTCCTCTGCCCATCAGGTGTGAAATTTACATTTCGCTACCTGATTTTTTTTAAAGCTTTCTTTCTGCTTTTTAAGGCAGCATTTGCATACATGAGACTATAACTTCATACAAATGCTCATTATTTCTCCCCCTCCAGACACGCCTTAAGTCCTACAAGCCTATCACAACAGCGTGACTGGTCATGCAGTTTTATTTATTTTACTGATGAAGCTTTATCGGGCCAATAAGTATGAATAACAGTGTTGTATTAACAAGGGAATAATACCATTGAGGCATACAGGTCCTGGAGACACATTCACAGGAG
Source organism: Amphiprion ocellaris (assembly GCF_022539595.1). Lineage (NCBI taxonomy): Eukaryota > Metazoa > Chordata > Actinopteri > Pomacentridae > Amphiprion > Amphiprion ocellaris. The sequence continues at coordinate 12,477,732 of NC_072780.1, forward strand.
CTTTAATAATAGCACTTAATATCTAGTAGCGGTTTGTGTTTGCAAAACCATCTTTCTGCAGAGTGCAATTTACTTTATAAACATTAATATGATGTAGCGAAAGACAGTGACAATGCTAATAAAAAGCTCCCAAAGAAGAAGTGCTACTGAATTTGTTATAAAAAACAGATACTTAGATGAGGTTGTTTTTCAATTCCTCTTATTTGTTTTTCCTGAAAAACTACTTCAGCCCCCTCAAACACCTGCCTCCATTTATAGGGTCTATTGAAATGTACAATGATTCACAGAAAAAAAGAGGAACCCTGAGAATTAAGACATAGTTGGTCAGACGTAACCTGATTAGACTGAATCAAACCTTGAAAATAGCCAGTTTAAAAGCAAAAAAAAGGAAGTCTGAAATGAGATTAGATCATGGAATTCAGTCTTGATTTTGATTGAGATCAAGTAGGTGTTATTCTACAAAATCTGGATTTTCCAGATCCCTACAGAAGGCTGAATTGAAAGTAGAATTTAGAAATAAATTGTAATAAAACTTGTAAACAAAAAAATATCTGTATCATGTAGTATATACAGTCTCCTCACATACAAAGCTCTTACTGACCAAACTCCATCATGTCTTTTACACATTATCATACAATATTGTCCAACTAAAGCATTTTGCTCTTAGAGTGCAGCACTTTTTGTGGTTCCAGGAGTTTTCAAAAGCACAATGGAAGACAGATCCATCATCTATCAGGATCCTCTGTGAGGAATCAGCTCCCAGTTTGGCTTCTGGAAGTAGACATGCTTTGCTTTTAAGATCAGCTCTCAAACTTTCCTTTTTGATAAAGCTTATAGTCCGTGCCGTCCAGCTGCTGAAGGACTTCCCATGATGCATAGATCACCTCTCCTATACTCTCCTCTCTCCATACATTTATATCTTATTAGTGCATGTTACTGACTTTGTGTCTTGTTTGTGCTTTGTTCTCTCTGCAGGTATCTCTCAATCTGAAACTACATATCTATGATCAGCAGTTACTAACCTCACCAACCTCTCTAGTGTTCTTTTATGTAGGATGTGTTTGTTTTCTTTTTGCTTTTCTTTTGTCTCTCCTGCTTCACCTTCACCCTAACTGGTTGAGACAGATGAACGCCCTCACTGAGCCTGGTTCTGTCAGAGGTTTCTTCCTATTAAAGGGGAGAATTTTTTTCTTCTTTCCGTTGTCAAAGAGCTGCTCAAAGTAAACTCTTTGGGCTCCTCTCTGTAATATAATACTGTAAGATCTTCATATGATAATGTGAAGTGTCTTGAGATGTTGTATGTTTTGAATCGCTGCTAAACAAATAAACCTAAATCAAATTTAATTTATATTTTACACTTGATTTGCTTAAGTGTTAAAGTGATGAAGTAGACTTTAGGCTTAATATGAAGTACAGCAAAGTTATTTAAAAAACAAAACGGTTTTGTCCCCAGCTGTCAATATATTTAATTGTGACTGTCATTTATCAATGTATAATAATGACAGTATGAGACACGATTGTGTCAGTGTGCCTCTTAAAAGCTTCAAAAATCTGGACAAATGGAGAAATCTTAATGTTCTTTATTTTGTTAACCTTTGGACACGAATGTATTTTTAGGATTTTAAATGTAAATTTAAAATATTTAGATTGGATTAATGAAAAATGTACATTTATTTGTGTTTATTTGTTGTTTACTAGCTTAATCATAGGATGTTTGTGTTGTTTAATTGTGCTTTTTTTTTGCAAATAAAAACTTTTGAAGTGACTTCAGGTTATTCTACCTGTTATTCTTTACAAAGTGTACTTCGTAGTCTAGATAGAGAAATGTGGTCCCATTCAGAGCACTGGTAATCAGCATTTGGCACATTGCTTCTAGATACGCGTGATTCAGTCCGATGTTGTTCTGAAACATCGGCACAGTGTGATGGATAATCCGATCTTGTATAGCACAACATGGGATTTCCAAATCCAAGTTCGAGTCAATCTGATCTGGTACTTCGTGTGAACTGGAACCAGGAAAAGAGGGCAATGAAAGAGAGATGTGTAGTTAAACTACTCAGCAGATAAATGCCAAAAAAGCAGAAAAGATTGCAAAATAGAACTAAAACAAAAGAAAGGAAAGAACATGAGGGGACGCTGCTGAGGCCCCGCGGCTCATTTTTGGCTTCTGTCCACAAAAGGGACATCAGTCTGAATGCTTCGTCCTTAGAGGGGACATCACGCAGAACATTCGGCAATTACCAGCCATTCCTGCTCTCCCCCCGTGGCGATGAGGGAAGTTGTGGCCTAGTGGCCCTACATCCAAATCCAGACCTACTGGGAACGTTTGGTATTTCCATTAATAGAGTCGGGAGCCGGCTGCACAGTGGCGTAGTGGTTAGCACTTTCGCCTTGCAGCGAGAAGATCCCTGGTTCGCGTCCCGGCTTTCCCGGGATCTTTCTGCATGGAGTTTGCATGTTCTCCCTGTGCATGCGTGGGTTTTCTCCGGGTACTCCGGCTTCCTCCCACAGTCCAAAAATATGCTGAGGTTAATTGATTACTCTAAATTGCCCGTAGGTGTGAATGTGAGAGTGATTGTTTGTCTATATATGTAGCCCTGCGACAGACTGGCGACCTGTCCAGGGTGTCCCCTGCCTTCGCCCGAGTCAGCTGGGATAGGCTCCAGCACCCCCCGCGACCCTAGTGAGGAATAAGCGGTGTATAGATAATGGATGGATGGATGGATGGAGTCGGGAGCCAAACTGGCACCTTCGCCTGAAGCAGTCTGTCACTACTCCTTCCAGTTTCCCTTCAGAGTAAAAAACACAGCATATCCTTTTTTTCTTAATTATTTTTCTATTCTCATTCATTTTCATGGGTGAAAGTTTGTAAAATCTGAACTTGGCGGGCACCCCAGTAGCCCAGCAGGTTGAGCGGGTGACCCATAAACAGGGGCTATACAGGGATATTCACTGAATCTCACTAAACTTACATTGGATTGGAATCACTTACTCCAGCTTTAAGGCGGATCTTTTTGTTGTAGTTGTTCACACTTGCACCGATGAGTGATTGGATACTTGTGTGCATCAGTCCAACACTGTGTATCGAACCCTTTGATTCACATTTCTGTGCTTCAGGAAGCAAACAGCACTCAAAGCATCTCTCTGTTTTTAAATTAGACGACCAGAAAGCAAAAACTCACGCAAGTCACCAATCAAAACCTCCCTATAGTGCACTACTTCGATTGGGTGATATCATTCAACCGGGGACAAGACAAGATAGTCCACCTAATTGCTCCGGATTTCCGTTTCTTCCTCCGCTCAACTATTCTTAAGGGGGCCGTGTATTTGACTCAAGCAGAACAGAAAAAAGGTTTTAATGATTCGGATTTGATTGTTTTGTCAGAGCTTGTACAGTACGTGGAATCAATATGGCAAATCAAAGAGGCCGGGGCAGCTTCTGGAAACAATCCAGATGATCTATTCTTATGAAATGTCAAATGTGCTGGAGGTGCTGTTCTTTACAATGGCAGGATTAGAGGCGGCTGTTACCGGGTAAGATATCAATCATGTGTTTTTTGTTTTTCCACAATAGCAGTCATGTTTTATTAGCTTGTATGTATACAGTGGGTCTAATTTCTTGAGTAATAAAAGTTGTATTAGTTAAGACTCAGCTATTTGACTTCCTATTCGGAAGTCAAATAGTGAACAAAAACCAACAATTGACACTGAGAATGTATTGTGTTGCTTTAATGACCTTCTATACTAAATCTGGGGGAGGTTAAGGAACAATTCAGTGGCTACTCACCACGCTGACTTTGAAGGCATAGAGCAGATCAAAGGGCAACGCAGCCACCAGGTCGATGATGAACCACGTGGTCAGATAATGGATGCATATCTGTCGAGCGTCGAAGATCACCTGCCCCGACTTGCTGACATAAGTGGTACGAAAATTGAAAACAATGTCTGGCAGTGAAAAAAAAAAAAAAAAGAAACACAGGATTTGATTATTGAAAATGCCGCACAGCTGAAAAGCTCAGTCATTCATACTCAAACAGTTTAGAAGCCGACCTATTATGAACAGTATCTCCACAGCAATGTCACTGACAGTGGTGCTGCGGGTCAGATCATCGTCATCGCCGATGAAGCACACGTTATACGGCACCGTCACAGCAACGTAGAACGTGGCGAGCAGAATCAGCCAGTCCCAACCTGCTTTAAATGTGCTGTAGTGAAGTAAGATGAATTTGGACTTCTTGGCATCTGCTACCTTGTACTCTGGTAGAGCAGGCAGGTCCCCAAACACATTCTGAACAGGGCAAGAAAAGAGAAGTTATGCAGACTGTTATTAGTAGTTCTTATGGTACATTCAGTTACGTTGTTGTGGAGATGCAGCCTCATGCAGAGTAGTGTATGTACTGAAGTACCATCTTATCAAAGCTAAACTGCAAAGAAAAAAACAAATTTGGTAAATAATAATAATCCTGATTTCTGCATATATAGCTTTTCCAGTTCAACCAAAGGGTGCACAGCTTATCATACAGGAGCATCAGTGCATGGCGTCAAATTAAAGGCAAACCTCAGTGATGGAAGAAGTGCTCAGATCCTTTACTTAAGTAAAAGTAGCAATGTCACATGTGAAAATAGTCCATAATAGTTATAGTCCTGCATTCCAATCATGTCTTAAGTATGCAGGTATTATCAGCAAGATTTACTTTTTGCTGAAAAATGTACTCTGTCAGTGTTTAACTATTATATATATGATGTTTTTGGAAAAACATTACAGCTGCAGATGTTGCATTTTACTGCTGTAGCTAATTTTAACTACTTTCACTTGATATACAGTTAGGTAGTTCAAACTACAGTGATAAATCATCTTTTATAAGATTGTCATGCTTGCATTGTTGCTGTCCTGTGAGAATTATGCATTTTTTAAAATTGCATTTTTATGAGCTTTCGTCCCCTGTGCTTTAATAAAAACACTTATCTTCTCACTTCCCATATTATACAGTTTGCCTCCACCCACTTTTGAATGGCCCTTCATAATGTTACACGCCATTGTTTGAAGGGTCTGATGGTACCTTGTTGAGTTTAATCTTGCTCTTCTCTCTGCTGTGGAGGTGACCAGAGATGTGGTAGAGAACGGTGCTGCTCCTCATCCGAGTCGAGCTGAATGGAGAGCCTGTTTTCACCCTGCCGCGCCGCCGCTCTGCAAACACACACATACACACACACGCGCGCGCACACACACACACACACACACACACACACACACACACACACACACACACACACACACACACACACATACACACACACACACAAACACACACACACAAACATTATCACGCTCCCATCTACAATACTTTACCCCCCAAGGTTAACTCCTGATGACTGAATCAGTCATTATGCTTGATGAAATACATAATATTCTGTCCTGAATAGGGAAACATGAATATGCAACAGCGAGAACGTTTCAATTCTGAGCAAACTGTGCAATTTGCTCAGAAATGCAAAGAGAGCGAGGAGTGGGGGGAAAAAAAGTGTTTACTGTCATTTTGCTTTTGTGCATTCAAAGAAAATTTGCTACCTGCTTTGATTATTCAAAAATACATATTGGTTGATAATGGCTTATTGTGTAAACACTATTTCCATGAAACAGGGCAATTTTAACCTTTGACAAATCGCCACTGGGGCAGGGAGGCAGTTAAGTAGTGGGGTATATTTTCTTTGCTAGATTTCCACTCTTGCTTTTGTGTGAGTGTTTCTTCCAAGTGTATTGCAGTGCCAGATAAAGCAGATATGGTGCAGGAGTGATGTGTTTGGACTGAGGAGTTGGGTAATAGGAGAGGGCACCTTATTGCTGCTGGGTTCTGAGTCCAGTTCTCATTGCTGTGAACCCACTGCAAGGCCAGATTTGCTCGAGGGTCGGGGGGAGATAACGACAATAACAAAGCTGGAGAATAGACATGATAACTGATTCTGAATGTCCTTTGGAGAAGTGTGTGTGTTCGGAGGTGTGTGTTGCGCGTACGGACCCCAGACGAGGCGAACAGACAGGACCCATCCATAACACGGTGCAGCCTTGGGGGACGCGACACGGCAGGAGCACCGAGACAGAGACATGCTTATTTTTAGATCTAATGAATTTCCCCTCTGCTTTTATAGTCGTTCTTGCGTGGGGAGAGGGGGAGTAGAGGTGGGGAGTGTTGTGTATAGCGGGGGTAGAGGCATGTAGGGCAGATTGGGGAGGTGGGAGGGGACACATTGTAAAAGGAGCTGAAATGGATGAGATGTGGAGGTGATGGAGAGGAAGCTGGAAATGAAGGGACAAAGCAGGTGAAAAGAAAAGGAAAGAACAGAAAAGGAGGAGAGGAGTTGGGGGTAGAGTGACATTGCTGATGGTTTCCCTCTTTTGTCCACTTTGTCGAGACAGACAGCTAAGTGGGTCACACCCGAAGTATCTGTCTGCCCTTGAAAGGCTTCCCCAGCATGGATGGAAATGCCCCACTGATGTCATACTGTCTGTGTGCCACAGTGTTTCCTGGTTCTTCACGTTCCTATTTCAAGCACAAACAACTTAGTCTGTAATTATTGTTAAAGAGACTTTTCTGCTTGCTTTAAAACTTAAAACAAGTTCACCTACACGTTTAGTAACATTTCTTCACTGACTTAAACACGTACCTTCCATATCTGCACTGAGAACAGGATGCAAATGTTTGTGAGACGCACCGGGCGTATTTTCATTTTAAACAAGCTCGTCAGACCCAAAGCCATTATAGTGAGGCGTTGGTTTCTGTCAGAGCCGTGCAGCATCAGCCTCGTTCCTTTCTTATGAAAAGCGTGTCATTACGTGAGTGAAAATCACTTTACTTTCTGCTTCTCGCTCTCCCTTATTTACTGTAATGAGACGAATTAGGCAAATCCATGGGAGGCAGGCCTGAGATGAGAAAAGTCAGTTTGCTGACTTCACACACACACCCAACATGCTCACACACTGACCTTCTGCCTGGCTTTGTAGGCTGCTTTTGCCCTTTGAGGATATTGACTTTGAGGGCAAACTTTGCTTCCTTTAGCTGTTCTTTGTATTTACAATAATGAAGATAATTAGAATACATGGAGGGAAGTATTTGTATCCCACCATCCACCCCAACCACCTACACACTTGTGCGCATATTAAATCATTACACTCTCTGTACTGTACTGGGAACAACATTGCCACCCAACAGAACCCAGGTGATGTTCCCTTAAAACACATTTGATGAAATAAATGAGTAGCGTATGAACCTAACTTCAAGGAGACAGGGTTGCTTTGAAATGAAACACAAGCCTAATGCATTGAGGTGTCAAAATAATCGAACCCTTCCACTCCTGGAGGTCCGTGTACCGTGACCAGGCTATTATAAGAATGCAGCCGGCGCCGTTTTTCGAAGGTTGCCAAGCGTGGCATTTTCACTTGAGCAGGCTGTCTGGTCCTGCTACGACTAAATGGATGTAGCATTTGTTGTGCTTCAAGGCTCTTATTCAGTCTCTGATTTACAGTTTTGATTAAGTAAAAATGTCAAATATCGCTGGAGTTTTCCAGATCTAACCCTGGCCTGGTGATGAGAACAAGGAGACTTATTGTGTTCCAAAATGTAAAAAAAAGTGTTTGTTATCCTTAGATCCCGAAGTTTTTTTTTACCTTTAGTTTTATAGCTTTGTAGCTGGTACTGGCTAGTAAAGTTGTTTTATTGTTTTGAGCCACGAGCTCAAGGCAATATGTCTGTGTAGTTTCCTGGTCATCCATGTCATTGTAATTCTAAGAGTTTCAGTAGAAAACAACTGGGCATCTCTTTAAGGTTCTTGAAGATGTTTCGTCTCTCATCTAAGAGGCTCCTTCAGTTCTCTCAGTTTTCTCAGAAGTGGAGAAGCCTCTTGGATGAGAGGTGAAATGTCTTCAAGAACCTAAATGAGAAGTCCAGTAGATTTCTACTGAACCATTTAGGATGAGCTTAAGGCTTTAGAGGAAGAATCCGGTGATGGTATAGAGATCTGAGAAGAAATTTTTCTCATCTTTAGCACAGATGTTGCATTAGGGGAATGATTCATCTACAAAAGCAAACAAATGTAAGCAATTTGGTTTGATGAATAAACTGCTGCTTAGTTGACCAAAATCAGGATGCTGAATAAAAAACAAGTATTTCAGGGGTTTGTTGATATTCTCTGCTCCTACAAGGAAACCACTGCTATTCATTCAACAGCACTAACATGCATACTGACCTTCTCTTTTGTCTTCTTGGATGGCTTTGGCTTTAGTGTCAGTGATGTCCTTAAATGAAGCCAGAAAAAGCACCACGTCGCCTTTCTCATTCTTAATTGGCACAATGTCCAGCAGGCACCAGAACAGCACCGCTGAAAGAGAAAAACACTCCTATTAACACTTCTAAACACCATCTCTGATTGGACTCTGAATGGGTTTACAATGTGTGTGTGTGTGTGTGTGTGTGTGTGTGTGTGTGTGTGTGTGTGTGTGTGACTATACCAGTTTGTGTGTGCAGCAGAGCAACAGTTTCACAGATTCCCAGACTTATTAGTGAGCCTATCCACAGTTGGAAGTCCCTCGGGAGAAGCAGAGCCTTTAAATAGACCGAGCCACAGTTCCCCAGGCACAGCAAGAGATGAACCCATCTCTGAGGTCCCATCTCCTGCTAAATAGATTGCTTTTCAAAGGAACTGCAGGTCAGCGTCTGGAAGCATGTGTGTTTCTGCAGCAGCATTACTGTGCCTGTACTGATTTTTGTTAAATGCTGGATTTATCAAAGAAATGTCATTGGACACAGGCTTTGCGTTAAGAAAATGCAAGTAGTGTATATTATCCTGTACATGGGTGCTATTCACACCCATGTACAGGATAATATATGTGGTTTAAAGTGCGCAGAGTATTAACGTCTGACTGCAGTCCCTTCAACTTTATTTTTTCATATTTATTTTAGTATTTTGCATTTTAGTGTCTTTCAGGTCACTGTGGTTTTGCAGCTCAATACTTTAATTCACCCTCTGAACCCTCAAGGAGTTTCTGGGTGTTTCTTTGCTCCTCTCCATTTTTTACTCACCAAGGGCTCCATTTTCACTGCAGTCTAAAGTCCTGTGCCTCAGTGGAAACAACACAACCACAGGTAGAAGTATGGCAAACACAAAAATGTCTCCTCTGCCTTGTAACCAAGTTAAAATGCCATAAATCCTAAAAAAAAGTAAATACAAAAGTTGGATTTCTTTATTGATTTTACAAAAATTTCAAAAACCTTGAATCAGCTTGTCCAAAATTTATCCAAGTGCCAGTATGTGTTACAAACACTGGAACAGTGGTTCCTTTACATACTATAGATGTTTTAGTATATTTTTAATGGTCTCTATACTTATCTCCTATGTGCTTGGTGTAAACACAGCCTGCAGTTCATCCCAATTCAGCCAAAAGGTCCCAGAAATTTTCTCACGCGATTGTTGGTTCCTGTTGAGTAATTAATGTTGTCTCAGTTGTTAAGAGGAATACAGAATTTTATAAATTTTACAGAATCTGGATCCACCCATCCATCCATCCATTATCTATACACCGCTTAATCCTCATTAGGGTCGCGGGGGGCTGGAGTCTATCCCAGCTGACTCGGGCGAAGGCAGGGGACACCCTAGACAGGTCGCCAGTCTGTCGCAGGGCTACATACAAAGACAAACAATCACTCACACATTCACACCTACGGGCAATTTAGAATAATCAATTAACCTCAGCATATTTTTGGACTGTGAGAGGAAGCCGGAGAACCCGGAGAAAACCCACGCATGCACAGGGAGAACATGCAAACTCCATGCAGAAAGATCCCGGGAAAGCCGGGACGCGAACCAGGGATCTTCTCGCTGCAAGGCGAAAGTGCTAACCACTACGCCACTGTGCAGCCCTCAGAATCTGGATATTTTAAACAATTTAGTTTTTTTTAATGAAAAATGTAGAAAACTGTGAAATACTACGATTTTAAGCCTTGATTTGGGTAATTCTCCTGACATTACTACGTGTCAAAAATGATATGCTCAAGAACTGTTGCAAAGTTGGAAATCCAATGATTATGTCTGTTTTTATTGGTTCTGGCTCTGATAAATGGTGTACTTTTGACGATTGAAAAGATAACATGCCTTTTGGGGTTCAGAGCGATAATGTTTGGAATCACTTTTACAGCTCTCATCCTCCCTGTTTTCAGTAACAGCAGGAAGCTTTTTCCATCAAAAGGATAACCCCACTGTGAAATGCCTGCCCAGCACCAAACAGCCGACAATTAGCAACTTGCCAGAGAGCACACTGGAACATTTAGTCGCTAAGAGACAGATACTATGAACAAGAATTTGGTTGAGACTGGATCATATCTCAAAGAAGTCAATATTGGATTTGTGTGGCCAGAAAATTAACATTGGTCCATGTCTCCTGGATCTGAACTCAGGCAACTGTTTATCATGAATTTGCCATATCAGCTCAAAATCCATCTCCAGTCATTCATTAAACCCCTAAAAACTCACCTCTGTGTATCAAAATTGCATATTTAGAAGTTCTTTTAATTAAATCAATCCCTTCCAGCCTTAAAATGGCATAGATGTAACTCAACATTGTTGCTTTCTATAAAATGTGCAGACCTACAAAGTCCTAACCTCTCTGTCCAGAACAAGCTGCAGCTCCAGCACAACCACAATTCTACTCAACACAATAAAACTATTCTATGTTACACAACAGAAAGTTGTAATGTTGCAGCAATAAAGCCATAAAAGTTAGAACCGGACACCAATCCTCAAGAAGATTAATGATTGTTGTTAGGGAATTCTGCGATGTCGAGAGATGAACGAGGAGGCAGATTCAGACACTCTGGAGACTCAGATAGCTTATGTTGAGAATCAGGTTTATTGATATTAGGAGGAGTGATACAACGAGCAACACAGTAATCTGAGCACTGGCAGCGTCAATTCTGAGGATTCTCTTCGACTTTCAGTACATAAGGAGCTGAGAGGAGGCCATATTCAGATTACAGCCCAATATGGAGCCAACTTGTCTTCTCAAGAACGTCAGACTAAACAGTATCTGATCTTAACCAAGTCATGTGCTTTTGTCTCTATCTCATGTATCTTCTTTTGCAGCATCAGCCTTTGAATGTGCTCCCACCTTTAGTTTGGGAGAAGCAAATAGGAACAGAGATCAACAATTTGATTTAAGGTGACTGTAGTTGACAGATGCAACCTGCATATTCTGGGATGTCTTCAGCTAACAGCTGTGAGGAAACACCTCAATAAAGCGAAAGAGAGTGATTTTTCCTTCACAGTTGTTTATTCTCCAGTGTTTTACTTGAAAGGGAGAATGTGTGTTAAATGCCACTTTTTGACTATTTGGTCACAATGAAAGTCATCTAAGTAGAAATTTTGCTCCACTTTTCATTCTTTTCCATCCAGTAAGTAGAAACGAACTGCTGATCAGGAGGGATTTCCCACGGAGTTTCCTCCCGTCACTCCCACCCACTAAATCCTCCTCGCATGGTGATGTCTCAATCACAGTATTTTTGTCTCTGCATGTGTGTCTATGTGTCTCTATGTGTGTGTGTGTGTGTGTGTGTGTGTGTGTGAGAGAATATCTGCATGCCTGTGAGACAAGGCAGCACTATCAAGCACACAGTGCCAGAAAGAGCATTCCTGATTGCGAACACGCAGCGTTCTCTTCTCTCAGGCAGACAGACGGAGGACAAACTGAGTCAATCAGCTACGTTTACTTTCAGGACTCTGCTGTGACAGACGAAAAGAGGGGGATGAGGCAACAAAAAAAGGGAAAAAAAGGTTGAGGCAGGGAAGGAAGAGGCAAGACAAACACAAGAGACAAACTAGCACCGAGAGAACAATGTGGAGACGGTAAAAGAGGTGGAAAAAATGCCACGAGAGACACAAAAGGTAACAAAAGGGAAGTGAAAAAGAACAGAAGGGATGATGGTGGAGCGTAATATAAGGCAACAAAGCAAGAGACAGAGCTGTGCAGACAGTCACATCTGTGATGGTATTAGCAAAGCCGTGTGTATGCAAACTGCACTGAGCCACCTAGTAAATTTGCTTTATAATTCAGGCAGAGAAAATACCTAAAAAAAAAAAAAAAAAAAAAAAAAAAAGCAGCAACACATCTAAGTCATGCACATGCCATCAAAGCTGTATTAGTCACTTTCAGAGAGCATCACAAACAATCCCTGCAACTGCAGTCAAAGCAACATCATCATAAGGTGCATTTAATAGCTGGTCTGGAGCTTTTGATCAAATCACACGATCACTAATCTGCCTCCAGACCTCTCAAACGTCTGGCAGCGTCTCAGATTTGTGGCAGCACAATTTCAAACGGGTCTGCTGTTGTGCTCGTTCTCTTACAGAAACAATCCACCAACATTTGTAAGTGCTTGTAAGAGGTGAGGCAAGTTACAGAAACAGCGGCACTTAATCAACATGTTCATTTGATCAATGAGAAAAACATTCGTTGCTCCTATAGCAACCGCTGCCACTTCTCAGTGCCAAGTGAGAAAGATGCTGTTGGGACAGATTCATTACTCACCGCCGACAAAACAAAACAAAATAACCCCGTTTTCCAACAGGAAATTGGCTGACAGGAACACATTGTCAAGCTGAATGAATGAAGCGGAAATAAAAGGTGATTCAGACAAGGAGCTGTGCTGTACATGTCCAGATTTCCATTTTTCCCAGGACTATAAAGATACATTGTATAAGTCAGACAGCTCAAGAATGAACTATAATAGAGAGCGTCAAAACAGCTACTAAATGGAAATAGTGGAGGGAAATTAGAAAGCATGCGGAACTGAAATAACAAGTGACTCTCCTCCTGGATCGTACAGTGAAATTCAAACATAAATGTTGCCTGGCCTGATTAAAATATTTTTTTGTTACTTCCACACTAGTGAATTGACTGCAACACACACAAGAAGCATCCAAGTCTCTGATAAATATGCAAGGGCACATGGCAACATCTCATATCACAGCGAGCGCGCATCCACGGAGGCCGAGATGTGCTCATTATTTTCAACTCCATTTTGTTCGCCGGCCAGCTGGCTAATCAGCGCGGCACACACCAAACTGTACCACACCACAGCCAGATACCGGGCTCAGTGTAATTGAAGGAGACAGGTTTAAGGAGTCGGCCATTAAAGCTTAATGTGTCTCAGCATTAAATAATAACTGGGGGACACTTCTGACTGATGGCGTTGTTTAATCACCTTTTAACGAGAATGGGTCAGTAAAAGAAGTTCTACATCCAGCCCTGCAGCCGTTAGTCCGTCGATCCATTGGCTCATCTATGCCAATTTAAATGGAGCTTCTTCAGAAATAGCCACGGAGAGATCTGCCCTCCATTTATGGTAATATGAAAGGCAATGCCTCACATGGTAATCGCTCTGTCTGTGTGCTTTCTAATGGCTTTCTGTGCTTGTCTACTGGCCTTCATTCTAACACTTAATTGGTAAATTGTGGAGGAAGCCGCGGAGTCGGTGTTGCACCTCAGACACAACCGGAAACAGAATGAGCTTTGGACTCCTTACCTGTCTTTTTGTAGAACATGATCTCATCTTTAAACTCCTTGCGCTCCTCCAAGGCGTCGTCGATGCTGAGGATGATGCTTTCGCTGGTCTCGGGCCCATACAGGAACTTACAGGCACAGCTCTTCTGCATGACCTCGGCCCGAGAGAAGCCCGTGAGCTCGCAGAAGCCATCGGAGCAGTAGACGATGGGAAAGCCCTTCGACACCTGAGCGTTGGCCAGGATGAAGTTGCTGTCTGCGGGAGAAGGAGGAAAATAGAGGCAGGATGAAAGGACAGACACAGAGCTGAGGTGGTGACGTCATTGTGAAGATTATGTGGAGTTATGATGGAATTACGCTCGTCATGGGTGTGTTGTTGATGCTTCTGTTTAAAGGAAAGGTGTCTGGACAGTTTAGCCTAGCTTATGTCTATTCCCAGGTGCTTTTGCAAGAAAGGAAATACACTGTTACAGGTCCCCAAAGGCGGCTTAGGATATCTGCACTCTGAATGCAGGGACATAAAAATTAAATCCAGTGTGTTTTGCTGGCTCTAGGCAAGAAGACCAAAATCATTATTTTGCTCCTTCAAGACTCCCTCGAGCTTTCAGCACCAACCCCTTAGCAACCGCAGTTATTCCGATGTCTGGCAAAACAAAGCGTGGAAATTGTTATTTAGCTTCCCCAAGAAAAGAAGTTTGTAAGTTTCTGTCTTTCTGCAGATAGTGTATATTGGATATTTTAGAGTTTTTTTTTACTGCAAACAGTGTGCTGGGGAAAAGTGCAAAGCAGTGCTAATTTTCATTCACAAGCCAGCACTCTTACTATGAGACAACATTCATATCAACACCCTCTTAAAATTATCAATAAGGCATTTTTCCAGGTTTTTCAGAAAACACAAACCACAGACCAAGGCCATTACACTACAGGGGTAGAATTACATGATCTATTCAACTGAAGATGTAGACGATTTTACCATCATGAGGAGATGATTTAGGCAAAAAAAAAATCACTTTTGTCAGAAATGACATTATTTTAGGAAGGTGATGATATTAAAAAACTGTCATTTCATCCAATTTTTAGGGTAATGAGTGGAGAGAGGCCGGAAATGTGGGAAGAGAGAGTGAGTGAATGACATGCAGAAAAGCTCCAGGCTGGCCGGGAATCGAACCAGGGACTCACTGCTTACAGATTTGATTTAATCACAAAGCAAAACCAGGTAAACTCCCCTTTTACCTGTGTACCAAAAGCTCTCATGATTTTCAGATTTAAATGGCTACTCTACACCATGCCCAGGATATTGTTTAGAACTTGGTGGAGTGGCTCTTTCCTATTTTGCTCTGTTGTCAAGCTTTACAACACACTACAGCTTAATGAATTTGTCTGCTTTAGAGAGTTCAGATCAAAAATGTGTAAGTGAAGAGTGCAATAGCTACTCTTAGGCTGGATTTTGCTTCATACACCTTTACTCCCTTGGTTGTTTTAATGTGTTTCACCAATGTCTGGTGCTTCATTGTATCATACTTGGAACGTTGTATACATTAAAAAAAATGTTTTAACTCAACAAGAAAAATTATATCAGTCTTTTAAAATATGAGAATCTCTCATGAAATTATGATACACTGTCAGCTGAGTTTTAATGACAGATACTTCGTAATTGGTAACACAAACACAAGTTTTGTGGCCTTGAAATCCTGAACTGAAGATGAAGAAAAGTGAAGTAATATATGTACTATGCCAATTTAATTAATTTACAACACCTTGACTTTTGCTTTTAAAATCAATTAACACAGAAAATTTTGCTTAAATGGCAAACAATATTAAATTGGCGCATTTACTACTAACATTACTATGTCAACATAACTCATCCAAACTATGCTTGCAACTTAAAAGGTTTGTCTATATATATATATATATATATATATATATATATATACATTTCAGTTGCTATCTTTCAATAATGCATTTAATTAAGTGGTGGAATTAGGTCCAATGCATTACATTTTAGAGTGTATTGGTGATTTCTTAGCAAATTCATCCTTAAATAAAGTTGACCTAAGTAAAAAAAAATAAATAAATAAATAAATAAAGAAAAGAAATTAAATTAAAAATTTCGCTCATGGGTTGCCTATTTGCAGCAATAGTGACTTTTTTTTATCACCGTGGACGGATTTGCATCAGGAAAACAGTCCCCAAAAGTACTTTAGCACAGCCGGAAATGATATCACCAACACTGGCTGTGAGACCCCTGTTTTAACCTCCTGGCTACCACTATTAACTACTGAAACTTCACAAAGCAGAAATAGAAGCAAATTCCACTGGTCAAGTGGTGCCTCTCCAGCTGGTTCAATAAATCGCTCTCAGTCGCCACTGGGGCCAAAATGTGACTTTTAACACAGAGATACAAAGGCTGATGGGATCTTCAGCTCGGGTGGATGAATACCTGTGTGGGCTGCGAAATGAAGGTCATTTACCTCAATAAGTGACTGATTTATCTGCACACTGAAGGGCAACAGTAGCCTACTCATTCCCCAGTGCCAAAAAACCAATCCTGAATTCATAATACTTTGAGTGAGCGCTGCGTTAAAAACAGGTTGTGTGTTTGGGGTTGATTTTGGTAAGGAAAAGAGCGAGAGAACGAGCGGGAGTGGAGGATAAATGGGGAAGCGCTGGAGTAGTGACAGAGAAAACAAGAATCACACAAGTGCTGAAGTACATCACAATTAATTAGCTTATTTGTGTCTCGCTCTACATACGGAGTTGAAGAGGACCAGCTGTTTATACCTGAATCCATCCATTATGGCACACAAACACACACCCATCCGAGCAAACAAACACCCACATCGCCAGTGTGTGCAGACTGATGCTGAGCTGTGCTGATAGACAGCTAATGTTTACAGTACAATGCCCATTGTAAAAGACAGTGGACGCCGTTTTGACAGATTCTATAATGTGCGTGTGCGGATGTAGGGTTTGTGTATTTGCTGTAATTGGATAACCAGTCAAACCAGCCAACACGAGCCTACGAACTGCACAAATAATGCAAATACACTTTCACATATGCACTTAAATTTTTTCGAGATATCTCCATAATTACGATAAATAAATGAGCCACACACGCATTCATATCCACAAACACACAAAGTGACATGAGCCTGTTTATAACTGCTTGAGACATCCTGCAAAGCAACTTGTTTCAATTACATTTCATTACAAAAATCAATTTTCTGCATCAATAATTCCTTTTTCCGCCAACCTGGATGTTTAATTGTTTTATGTTGCACGTCAGGCTTTGTTGAAGGAAACGACCTCGGATTTGAACTGGGAATACAATGCCAGAGAGCAAAAGTCTTGTATGTGTCTCTCAAGAGGACTGAGCAACATGTTCCCTTTTATGATCCCATTCAGCAGCCAACGATTGCATCTACACGCCTGCCGTACTCGCTAAAAATTATGATTCCTGTCACTTTATTCTACACCCTGAGATTATGTAATAGCGAACAGAGGATAGCTCTGGTTTAATAAAGATTTTTATTATTGTCATCATTTCTATTACTGACACCAAACAAAATAAGATGTGGAGCAACAGTAGCATTTTTTGGCGGAATAATGGGGGCAACAACTATTTTGGACATAATATAGATGTGTTTTGTCACATCCCTTCCAAATAAGTCTAGCTAACCAGAATTTAGGCCTTCCTATAATCTTTGTTTTTGTTTCCAAAACCAAAAATAACAATGCATTAGTCCAACTCATCAGCCACATGATTAAAGCCCATTTACAAGTGGAGTGAATGACAAGGATCATCTCGTTACAATACAACGCTCTGCTAGGAAATGTTGGGTCCTGGCATTCATGTTGCTGTTAATTTGACATGTGCCACTCACCTAATCATTGTTTCAAACCAAACACACACACACAGTTACTTATTTTTGCCCTTTTTGGCCATTTTAGCCACAGTGACATCATTGAACAGAGGAAAAAAATGAAAGCGGTCCAACGGAATGGTTGGAAACAAGCCTTGTGAACAGCCAGGTTATCCAACTCTTTATGTGGAGACAAAATTGGAAGTGAGCGTGCCTGAAATGCAAATCTTTCACTGCACAGGAAAACTATGTGCAACCTGTGATGAATGTTTCCAATACAGCAGACCTCCATCTTTTACGGCAAATAAGTTTGGCTTCCCTGAAGGTTTGTTTAAAACCGATAAGCTCAACATTGTTGCATCTGACTTCTTTATAATGTCACTGGGATTTCTAGATCTCTGGTTAGTGCAATGCTAGTTTTACACATACAGGTGGTAAACAAGGCTGTGGAAATGAAAAATCCACAGTTTATGGAATCACAGTTAGGATCAGTGAATAAATCGCAGTGACAGTGATACCCATTTGGGAAAGAGAAAGACGCGTGAGAACATGTCATGTCAGCAGTAATGCTCAGACAGATGGTCAGAGAGGGTCTCAGCGTTGGGACCGGCTGTCAGACATGAGGCCCCCGAGGTTCGGGGTAAGTTAGAGAGGCCGACAGGACCGGTGGAGTCTCAGGGACCCGAAGCAAAGGCCTGCAGCCTGTCTGCTGGCAGCTCCCAGAGCACGGAGGATGGTGCTGACAGAAAACTAATGTTTACAGAGAAATACACACTATAGAGTGTTTGACAGCAGATTACTTTGGTTGCATAGAATTGACAGATATGCTGTATATAGTTTGAGTGTACAGTATGCTTGTAGTATATGGTACTGAGGGGAGACATGGGGATGTTAGGGAACATATAACTTGTTTTATGATGTAGATGGGACCTTTAATGTGTGCACAATGATCACAAGAAAATCACGTACAGGACAGTCTTCACTTGAAAGATCCTTGTTATTTCATAGAATAAACAAATTAGAAAAAATTTGTGAAAATTTTGCAGCAAAGCCGCTAGACAAAAAAAAAACAAAAAACAAAAAAAAAGTGTCAGAACACTATAACATTCAAAAACCGCAAAAATAACAGCAAATATTAATAAAATATTAATATATTTTTTAGGTGATTTAAAAATAGTAAAACTGAAATTTTGCAGTCACACATATGAAAGAACACATTACTAGATGCAAAAATGCAAGTTTTTGTTGAGGACAGTCTAAATTATATTTGTAATTTACTAGCCCAGGAAAAATCTGTAAAATAACAGTTAAAAATGTTTTATCACCTTTTCAATCCATAATAAATATTGTTTTTATCAAATAATAGCAATGATCTGCAAAATTATGTTTTTTTTTCACCCTGATTTAAATGCAGAAAAAAATGTGCAATTTTACAGTGAAATGTAATAAAATCACAAATTATTATTTGCAAAAAACCTGATTTTTTGTGGGCAGTTTGGGGATTTAACATGTAAATAAATACTTTTGTTCTATTATTTTACTAGTCATTATCTGCATTTTAACAAAAGAAGGAAAGTGTTTAATAAAATACCAGGAAATTGTTGGAAAAATTCCAATTAAAAACTGTGAAAATATGTTAATTTTCTACATTGTACAACCAAGGAAACATTACACTAATTAATTATATAAAGGCATTTCCATATTGCAAATTAAGAGCAGACTGTTTCTTTTATTCATTTATGTATTTTTGCTCAGTTGGCACACGAGGATGGAAAACCCAAAACCATTTGGAATGAAAGTCTACACCTATCAGCTCAACATTAAAACCACTAAGATGCTCACTGAGTTAAAATGCCATGTTTGGCTGGAAAACCTTGGGCAGATCCCCTCATGGCAACAACACTCCAAACAATCCATCAACTCGGCCGCCAAACCTCCCACACCTCGATCTGATTCAGCATTCAGGGGATGCGTCAGGACAAGCCAGATCCATGGAGGACCCACACCAAAAGGACCCAACGTGACAGTGCCAGACACCACAGACACCCAACGAGGTACTGTGGCCATGCCTGGACTGGTCAGAGAGTGTATTTTAAAAGCAGTCTTAAGAATGAATGAATAAATAAACAGAAAACAAGAAAAAATGATTTTGTCACTGCTTGTCACGTTGGTTTGAAATCAATGTGGGCTAAATCAAAAACAGATAAAGTTGCAAATCAGGATTTTAATAATTGCGTAACTCCTGATAACACAGATGTATTTAGTCATAAATATTTATTTTACACAGAGACTTTTCTAAGTTTTAAACAGGTCTGATTGTTTCTGTATCACTTTTTAATATTCTCAGCAAAAAACCCTTTGTTTGTGTTTGTAGTATTTTTTCAGTATCTTCTACTCCAATAGGTTGACACAGAATCATTTTCCTAACCATTATCCAATCTTTTGTCCTTTGTTTGAAATTTCCTCATTTATCTTTTTCTATACCTTTCCTTCTCCCCCTCCCAAACACTGTCCTACTTTCCCCTTCTCTTTCCCTCCCTCCTTTGCTATCGCACCAGCATCATGTCCCACCTTATCTCCCCCTTCATCTCTAAATTTTCCAACCTTTTCTCCATCTGCTCCCTCCCTCCCTTTCTCAATAACTCCAGCCGTCCTTCGCTACCATCCCTTGCCTATCAACCTTGCTTTCCCCCCAGCTGTTCTTCACGTCCCTCCTACCGTTTTTGGATCTCGCCGCCTAATTACTCTTCATCTCCCCTCTACCCCTGGAATTCCACCAGACCTCCCTCTTCTTCCCAGATCCATTTATTTCCTCCACTCTCCACACACATTCACCTTCTTCTTCACTGACTGCCTCAACAAAAGCATCATCTGTCTACTTTTATCTTTCCGCTGCACCCTGAACCTCTACCAAAGCGAAATTCTGAACCATCTTTTCCTTCCGACTCCCTTTTAGATTTCATATCACTGTCTTTCCTCTTTCCTCCTGTCTCTTTCTTTTGCTCCTTTTATTTAAAACTCTGTATCTCCTCTCTTCTCTTCTATCTCACCCTCTTCATTACCACCCCTTTCTCTGTGTCTTCTCCTGCATTCTGATTTTCTTTTGGCTAATTGCTCTGATGCAGAAGCCCATAGATCATCTCACCTCATGCTCACACTGCTGCATGACAGCTGCTGGAGAAACCCCACAGGTACACAGGGAATAGAGGAAGGAGGAACGACAGAGACAAAGGAAAGAGGGCAGCGAGAGGAGAACAGTGCAAGATGAAGGAAGAGAAAAATGGTTACAGAGTCTTCCTAAGCGATTAAAGGCAACCAGAGGACCTCGGTGGTGCACAAATGATGTGGAAAACACATGCAAGCTATTCATCAAAGACACTTTTGAGTGTAATTACAGAAAGAAAATATCAGCATATAACAGCTGTTCCCTTTTCGCAAAGTGCTTTTTTGGTGGCTTGGAGATATAAAATCTCATAAAGAATTTAGTTATTTAGTGAAACACTTTCATAAAATTTTGCACTTTATTGACAAGTCACCCTTGTGATTGTACAAAAATGACTTTGTTAATCGAGTAGTTGTTAGCCAAGTTAGCAGTGTTGCATTAAGGATGGAAATTTTGGTTCAATTTTTGCCCACAATAAATGTCTACAAATTTATTTTTATTAAACACGCAGAAAAGCCTCACAGAGCAGGTAAAAAAAAAAGCTCATACAGACTTTTAGTGTTGTTTAACCATTTTTCTAAGGTTAATCAAGTAATATAGTATTTACAATACATCAAATGAATCAATCAATCAAACTTTACTTATATATACAAATGAAATTCAACACAAAGTGCTTCGCAGATGAAAAACATAAAATGCAACAAAACAATACAAACAGCCCACAACATCATGTTATAAATGAATTACTCAAAGACAAAGGGATTAAAAAATAAAATTTAATAAATAAATAAATTTAATTTAGAAGTTTAAATAAAATATAATACCTATTATTAAAATATAGATGGAAGAGAAGGGCGAGATAGAAAACAAAATTCATAAAAACAGAATAAAAAAATAATAACAGCACATTGAAGAGACTAAAATGTGTAAATAACTGAATAAATAGAGAAATAAATTAATAAAATGAGTTCTAAGAAGAGTAAAAAATAAATAAAATCCAGCAAATCAATGAAAAGCCTGACTAAAAACGTAGGTCGTGAGTTTGCCTTTAATAGTATATAGTAATATACGATGCCTAATATACACAGCAGTGTTGCCGGGTCAGAAAACATCATGTCAGTTGTTGTCGTCGACAATAAGAAACTGCATGTTGTGCTATTTCAGTCCTGAGTTCATATTTAAGCCTGTTTCCACAGCAGGTCAGTGCTACAATAACTAGGTGTGTCAGAGGTATTCTCGCTCAGCGGCGCTCTCTTAAGCAGATACAGTGCAGAAGAGGCGAGCGTGTGCTTTTGTGGCGTCTTGTTCACACACTGCTTTGTCCCAGATTTGTGGGCTTTAAACACACTCACAAAATGCTCCGTGTGAACATTCACCAGCTCATCAGCAAGCCCTCGCGCCGCCACATAAAGCAGCCCCAGGAGCTATTTAAGGCACAACAACGGCTCTTATGATGGCTGACCAAGCATGAGGAAGCAATGGAGACATAAAGAGAGAGAGGGAGTAAGAGAGGGAGGTGGGGAAGCAGAAACCAGCAGAACGACACAGCAGCCAGAGAAAGAGATGGATGACAAAGCAGCAGAGAGAGTGAAAGCTGAAAGGGGGGGATGTGGATAGGTAAGGGGGGAACAGAAGGGGGAGGCAGAGAAATACACTGAGGCAGACAGATGAGGGTGGGAAAAGGGGCATGGGGGTGACGTGAAAAGTAAGCGAGATGGAGTTGTGAGAGGTGGAATGATGAAAGATGGAGGGTAGTAAAAATTGGCTGGGAGAGAGGGGAGATGGATGGAGAGACCTCCTCACCTTTTTTGCCTAAATTCATGTAGCCTTCGAAGAAAACCGCTACAGAGCCCTTAGATAAGCACAAAAAAAGTCACAGTTGCCACAGTAACCACTGACACACACCATGGCAACCAAGGTTACAACTGTACAGTTTGCTTTTTGGATACAGACTTGAGTCAGCATATGGGATTATGAGATTAATGTCACATGCTAAAGTCGTGATCAACAAATTCTAGTTGGTGTATCAATTATTCTTTAAAACATGCACATATATGCAAACACACACCCATTCAAACATAATCCTCTCACATGCTGTAGCTGAAGGGAGAGAATCATTACCGCCTTAATCACTTCTGTGGCTCTTTATCAAACAATCCCTCCAGGCTCTCACTGAATGAAACATCAAACTAGCCATTACAGCATTCATTCTCAGGCTCGCGCCTTTGTTCTTCCGTCTCTCTGGGTCAATATCTTTTTCGCCCTTCCTCCGAAAACTCATGTCATAAAGCTCCGCTCTCTTCCTCGCAAAGCAATTAATTGAGTCTAAAAATGGTCATCGTGGCCCAGACTTCCGCCGGTGGAACCCCCGTTTGTCGATCCTTTCGGACAGTCCATTAGAGACGTGATTAGGAGTCTGGCTAATTAGGCGGTTTAACAAGGCAGAATGTCCACGGTGATATGGAGGCTCTCCTACAGAGGTCCCACAAGTTTGGAGAGACAGATGAGATCCTCACCCTTCTCCTCCACACTCACACTTTTAGTCCACAGCAATAATCAAGTCCAGTGAACTTACAGTGAGGACAGCAATCGCCTGCAGAGTTCGTGGCGATGATGGTTGCTGTGTTCTCTGAACTGAATACTTCATCAAAGCCTTGTTGAAGCCAGTGCTGGGTTGCTATTAATTCAACACAGTAATTTACATTTTCCACAGATGATGCCAGTGACTTTTGATCAGTGTTGTTTTTACAATGAGGGGTTCAATAGATGCTGCGAGGTGTCTTGTTACTTTTACCATGACATGCAGCTGATAGAGTCCCCTGGCCCCAGTCCCAGCAGCATTAACAATCCCTCCCCTAGTCTTGGTCCCTTATTGAGTAACGGTGGCAAAGCAGCTCAAAACATAGGTGGTATTTTTGACTATGGATTGTCTTTTGATGCTCAGGTGACCAAAGTGGTGTAGCCTTGCTTTTCCCAACTGAGAAACCCAACTGAGATCAGGTCATTCTTCTTCTTTGCAAAACTAAAAGAGTCTAAAAAGGGCCAGACTTGACTATTTTGATGCACTTTTAGTTATTCCAAAATGCTGGCACCATGCTTGCAAGTGAACCAACCATATGATTCCAGTCCCAGCTGCTGTTCATTTGTTACTGGTGACTTTTAGAATTGATTTGAAGATCTTGCCGCTTGCTTTAAATGTCTCAATGGTCTGCTGACTCCCTAAGAACTTTATCACTGTCTGAGATCCTGCTGCAGGGTCTTACTAATAAAGTCTTGACTTGTCACTAAATGTGATCGAGCCCTTTCCTGTTCGGGCCCCTCAGCTGTGAAACCTCCTGCCTGGAGATCTCAAGCATTCAAACTTTGTATCATCATTTAAATCTCTTCTTCAGACACTTTGTTATTAAAGATTCAAAAGGTTTATTGTCATATACACAGAAAACCAGGTACACTGCACAATGAAAATCTTACTTTGCTGATCATCTTTAACCAAATAGACACAATCTAAGAAAAACTATAGCAATTCTGCACAAATAAGCATATGTGAACCAACAGTGGCAGTGATTGTGAAGAGCACTGTGCATTACTGTCAACCTTAGTTTGAATAATGTGATAGAGGCAGTGATAAGGTGATTACAGCAGTAATTAGTGCCTATTGCATTGCGGTAAACAGTAACATAAAAGGTAGCAGTGTCTGTGTGGTATTTAATTCATTATATTTTGTGATGTTATGGATCCTATTTACTTGTAATATTTGTTTTATAGTAAAGGATATATTTTAAATATGCTTTATAAATGAAGTTATCATTATTATGTTGCATGTTTTTAAATATTACAAGTTCAACAGGCTGGCTTGAGGCTTAAAATTGTTCTTTCTACAAGGGAAGAGCAGGCAGACTGCACTCTACCTGCCCAGAAACTAATGGAAAATAAAGTTAATGTCTAGCTAGCTGTGGGAACAGGTGACTGTCTGTTAAAACCGCATCAACTTAACAATGTGCTGCTCTTACAGCTTACGGCACGAAGGGCAACAAACATACATCAGCGTCAAATATACAGCGAACCTCCAGGGCTGCATCAGCCCGTATACAGCACTGCACCATTATTTGTGTTGATTTTTTTTTTACCCTAAAATGAAACAGTCTCAATATTAAGTGGGCTTTGGAGAAAATTGGAACAGTAGTGCCAATCCAGTGGCAGTAAGTGAGGGCCCCTCTGCACCCTGCAGCACTGCAGTCAATGATGATTGATTACTCCCTCACAGTCTCATAAGTGCACTCATTATTTCTTTCAGAGTCGTTCACGCACTGAGGACAACACCAGACCTGCTTTTTCACAAGTTAGCATAATTATATTGGAAAATATCACTCTTCAAGGCAGTTATTAAGGGAGGATAAAGTGTTTGTGCAGTTTTTAGTGCTCTATGACATGTGTAATCCTGGTTAATTCCTGAACACAGTGCTGAATAGCTTCACTTTAAAAAGCCTTGCTGAAACATATGTGCATCAGTATGTGGTCTGTAGTCTTTCATACTCAGTAATTAGCTCCCTCGGTCTTCTCGCAGGTCATAGGGCTGCTGGTGAGCCACGGGAACACCGACAATATACACTCTGTCTTGTCTGAGACAGCAGGATATGATGGGGACGACTTCCTCTGTTGTGTGCGATGGGGTTTTAAACATTCACCTGGCAGCAAGTGGTAATCACAATGTGGGTTCCCACAGTCACTTTTTACTCAGATAATTAGATGTGCTGCACTTAAAGAAAGTTAATCAGTGGAGAGGAAACTTCAGTTTTACTACCCTTATGTTCAAAGACAGCTGAGCACACAAACAGACACACACAGAAAGTTCAGTGACACAAACAGGCAAAGTGCAGAAAAAGCTCTCCTCCTCCCTTTCCCTCCTGTTTCTTCATCTTCTTTACTCTCTCTCTCGCTTTCATTCACATACACACTTAAACATTACGACTGCCGTCCTGTTCTGACTCAACGCACAGCTGTTCCAAGACTTGGCATCGATGATTGTGACAGTAATTACCTGCCTAGTGGAGGTGGAACTAGTGTGTGCTGAGAGCTAGAAAATAGCAATCTGGGAGGATGGTGGTGGACGGGGTGCAGGCAGCACACTGGGAGCCCTCTGCTGCAGCACCAAACCGTAAGCTTAATTTGGCAATAGAACAGTCCAATATCATCTCCTTCTCCCTCAATGAAGGCCATCGCTGGTTGACAGAGAGTCAAGTCAGCAAGTATTCTGTGCTGGTGATGAGGCTGCTGTAATAAGTTTAGTTTGGAGGTAGTCTGATAACTAGATAAACGTACAGATGCACTTCAGCCACATGATCATTTATGTACTCTACTGTGGGTGCCAGAAGCAAATACTTAACAAAAAACGCACTTTTAATTTTATTTTGAAGTAAGTTTTAGAACATAAAATACCAAAAATGTGTTCTCTATCATATAAAGTGTAATATCGTTGAGTTTTGGATGTTGTTTGGACAGAACTCACAATTAGAATAAGTAAACTTGAGGTTTGGAAAATTGAAAACTGACAATTTTTGGATCAACGATTAACAAAAAATGAAAGAAATTGTTACTTGCAATGCTGAAGAGCCAATAGAAATTACTACATCATGGCCTGAGTGACAATATATGATAGTGACAAGCACCTACACCCCAACATGCAGCATCAGTGATGGACAGTTAGTGAGATTAGTCACCTGGATGCTGCTCGGTTGTAGTGATGACAGAATTTGGTAGTTTGATAACTGGATAAATGTACAGATGCACATCAGTCACTTGGCCGTTTATGTGTTCTACTGTGGGTGCCATATGCTAATTCTTAAGAAAAGACACACTTTTCATTACAATTCAAATCACTTTCAAAAAAAAAAAAAAAAACACCAAAAATGTGTCTTTTATCACACACAATCAAAAATCTTTGAGTTTTGGATGTTGATTGGATGAAATAACTAGAGTAAGTCAACTTGAGCTTTGAAAATTTAGCCAGAAATGAAAGAAATTGTTACCTACAGCCCTAAGGAGGCTATAGATACTCTTTAAATTACTGTGTCATGACCTGAGTGACAATATGTGATTTTGACGAGCAGTTACACCACAACATGCAGCATGAGTGATGGACAGGTGGTGAGATTAGTCACCTGGATGCTGCTCGGTTGTAGTGATGACAGAAGGTGTCACAGCGTTCTCACAGTCATCACAGTGCAGAGCCACAGGGAGATTCTGTTATTTTAGTTGTACTGTGGACAAACAGGTACAAGACCGAGCCCAACACCAGCAATCTGAGGTGTTTGTGTCTGTCAACAAATCAGTCGACAAAGCACATTGTGAAACACACACTCTGCTGTTGCTTTGAAATGTCACCGAGTGATAGATGAGATGAGTTTATTCAAAATAAATGGCAGCCTAATGTGAGCTATGGGATGCTGGAGAAATCAATTGAAAAAAATTGTAACTTCCCCCTCATTCCCACAGGAATTTGGAGTAATTGCAAAGCTGTTACTTCCTCCAAATGCAGAAAAATGATTTAAAGCCTTAAATATTCTACATCTACCCTCATCGGAGCTATTTAAATGCAGGCATTTTGTGTCTTCTCAAAGCTGTTAACAGGATTGATCCTGAGTGTTTCCTGTTAATAACTGTCTCTGAAGACTGTGCTTGTAAGAGGGGCAGCTCAATTTATTCCAAAAAACAAAACAAAACAAAACAAAAACTCAGTCTGAACATAGAAGAGAAAATCACCCTTTGTGAGCATGGAAACCCTTAAATCCATTGAAAGGGTCACCAGCAAATGTAAAAACCCTTTCTCCGAATACAGATCACATTAAATACTTGGCTACTTTTACATTCATCCATTTATAACTGCTCCCAGGTCCGACCTGTCCGCCTGGGGCTCTGATGACGTCAGAGGGGATCACATAGCAGTGAACCTCGCTCTTCCTCCTATATTTGCTCTTGGCCAGGCCATCAGCCCCAATTTGTCCTGTCAGGCTCTGCTGCCTCTAGTCTGCCCCATCGAGCAGTTCAAATCCAACGTTAATTTCCTCTACCTCGCCAGCTCAAGGACAGTAGTTCATTCTCTAGAGCTTGACAAACCACTTGTGCTAGGTACAGTACCACTCCAATTCCCCTGTATTAGGACGGCGCTCCTGCCCAGGCAGCTGAATGTTTGTTGCCACACGATATATAGGCTGCTCCTACCCGGCAGATATTGGGACTGAATCAGGATGGATGTCTCGAGTTATTACTATGTCTCGAGCACAGTGGAGGAAAGGCAGACTGTAGAGAAGGAGTAAGGTGGTGAGCTTGTGTTGAAATGAGCCACTAGATGCAGGATGTTTTATCATCATTAGGGTCTATAATGAATTTTAAGATTAGATGGAAAGCATTGGAACAGATGGAAGTGCATTGTAGTGACAATTTTGGCACAGTTTCAGGCAATAAGGATGTGTATTTTGACCAAAGTACCAATATATAAGAGTAGTCTCTGTTCAATGCACTCTTCTCAGATGCACTGATTCTGAAATAAACAGCAAAACCACAACAGTTAAACCACAATTTCTAAACCAAGCACATCTTTGCAAAAACCCCTGCCTGAGGGCCTGCACAGCTTCCCTAACAAACAAACAACAGCAATTCCTTCCATGTAACTGCAGAAAAACCTGAAGATAAACTGATTCCAAGAAAAAAAAGAAAGAAAATAAGGCACTCAGATGGACTAAACCTGGAGCAACCCTCAGCTGCAGAGCAAGACTGATTCCTAAGAATCCTCCAAGAGATGATTAGTCAGTTTCTTAGTTTGAAATATGATGAAAGAAAGCAGACTACTAGGATTAGAGGGAAGAGTTCAGACAAAAGTTGTCGTAGAAAAATGCCCCTGTGTGTGTGTTTCAGCCTGAGGAAGGTCTTTCTGTAATGCTGCCGTCGACCAATTAACTTTGATCAATGTGACTGCTGGTTTCAGACCGGCGGGAGGAAAGGCTGCAGGATTCCTCGGTGAAATAATCATAATAATAATTTTTTAAAAAGCAGCGATAATAAAGGTTAACAACGCTGCAAAGTGACTGTGCGTAAAAACTTCCCCCCCAAAAATTCAGGCTGATTGAAATGCGCTCACAAGTATAAATCTATGTTGAATATGTGACACAACTTGCGAACAAGTTGTCCAAATGCGCGCTGAGGAGCTGGAAGCTGGGAGTGTGAGCGCACGGTTAACCCCTTGGTCGCTGTCCGTGGTGCTGAAAGCGCAGCACCTCAGACAGCGACAGCCTCACCAATCACTGTGGGAGCGCTGCTGCCTTTGTTTGCCGCCTTCTCTTGACGCTAGAAACAATTTGTGTTGCGTTAAAGTTCATTCAGACGGGAGAAAGCAGCAGGCCTGAGATACCTGACGCTCTGATATCATCTTTAACTGAAAGGCCATTTGCATCGAGAGCAACAAAATGAAATTGTAAGTGTGGAAACATAATGAAAGGCACCGACTACTCCCTATTCTCTGTTTGATTTTGCATTCTTACAAACTAGGCAATTCAAATCAGCCAAGCAACAAAAACTTAATTAAAAAAAACTATACTAGAAGGATTAGTCAAAAGCAAACTTACGAGTGCCATCAAACCGTGTGGCTATAGTGTCCAGAAACGTGTTCTGCGGCGCTAATAATCCCTTCATCACAGGCATTTTCCCTGCTTAGTGTCGAAGTCCCCATCAAAGTTACTGGAGAGAAGGCGCAAGTCGTCCAAACGCGGGAGGCGCTCCCATTTAAGGCGCCGAAGGCTGGAAACGAAGCAGCAGCTATCCA
Source organism: Amphiprion ocellaris (assembly GCF_022539595.1). NCBI lineage: Eukaryota > Metazoa > Chordata > Actinopteri > Pomacentridae > Amphiprion > Amphiprion ocellaris. The sequence continues at coordinate 12,507,119 of NC_072780.1, forward strand.
GTCAACTCAGCACAATGCGAGTCCTGGCTGGTGGAGGGTGCACGTGATGCGCGCACCCGTGCGTCTGTTTGCGTGCGTAAACGGCGGGAGGAGACGGTGCCCACAGGTGTAGATCAGGTAATAGCCGGGGACGAACCGTGAGAGAGGGAGGCTCCCTGTCAGCGGTGCCATTATTGTGCCGCTTGGATTCAATGATCGTCTCTCCGCGGCGCGCAATGCTGGGAGACATCAATCACTCTCAACAGCAACTGTGATTAAAAGCGCAAATGGGGAAGTTTGTCAATGTGGAGGCCCACTGGCATGACGGGAGAAAAACGGAACTCATGCTCGCATTTTTTTTTTTAATTGCTTTCTTGTTAGTTTTTTCCTCTGCAGCTTCTCGAAGAAAACAGAAAAAGGATATGCTGTCCAGACATTCTGCAAAGGTGCCTGAGACTAACCAATAATGTCTGAACTTGCACAATCGTTAATAAATAGATGGAAAAAATGAAGAAAAGAGGCACAACACATTGCAGAGTAATTGTTTCTGAAGTTACACAACTCATGCAGCTGCACTGTTGCGTCGGTCCACGCTGCTCTCTCCTACAGCACCTGTCAGCAGGTACACAACTGCCCAAGGTACCATGAGTTTTTAGTGCCACCTGGTGGTAAGATCCATTCACGACATGCACTATAACAAGTCTACACGGACTGGACTCTAAATACAACCAGCAAAGTACTCAGCAGACCAGATCCGTGGCACTATAGCGCCCTCGTGTGCACAGTTGCATGCCAAGCCTTAACGCATGGCATAATATTTCTTAAGATGTTACTTTAACTTCATAAATCCATAAACAACCAATAGAGAATGCAGTGTAGCGAATACAGTCAGGTAAAAATTATGCAAATGGCATTGGAAAGGAACATATCTGGATAAGTAAGCAGTGTTTTTAAATTCAGACATTTTGTAGCAATTTTCATAATTGAAAGATATTTTTTTTTGTAAAAGATCAATCCTATTACATGTCTACATTAATCAGCTCTTCCAATCCATAAAATTAGAATCACAGGTTCCAAATTAGTTCCCAATGATCAGAACCTCCTTAGACAGTGACAGGTGGAACCTTAGACGACAAGATTCTGGTAATCTCATTTTTCTTGAAGTGTGTGGTGTCATCGTGTGTAAGATCTAAACAAGTCTTCATTAGAAAAAAAGGTTGGACATCTGGATATATTTGATGCAAAAAGAAGCCTCCAAAACCCCTGAAATTTCACAACAGGATTTGCAGGTGTTTGTGTCAAGGTGCTGCGTCTCCAATCAGAGAGAAATTGCACAAATTTAACCTCCATGGGAAGCTTGCCAGGATAAAAGCCTTTGCTGTCCAAAAAAAGATTAGAGCAAAATGAGAGTTTGCCAATACGAGCAACGACCGAGCCTTTTAGACTAATGTGTGGTGGCTAGACGATAATAGATGCCTGGCACAGACCAAAGACAGCTTTTTTAGGAGAACAACCTCAAACCAGCTGTGAAGCCTGGTGGTGGAAGTGTTATGGTTTGGGGTTGTTTTACTGCCTCAAATACTGAACGAATACTATATCATAACAAAAAGGGCTGTACATGCAAGAATCTTTCCAAAAACCTTACAACTGAAGAAATTTGACAGGAACAGTAGTCAAAATTTTCAGCAAGTCGATGGCAGACACTGGAGGACAAATAGGTGTATTGCCTTCAAGCAGTTATTTCTGCTAAAGGGAGCAAAAGCAGCCTCTGGTGGCATCGTAGTTAATTTTTCTACTAAAAATATCATATCTACTGATAAGTTTGTTGAATAAATGATTGAAAAAGATAGTCTTCATTGTGGTGTTGTTTTATATCAGCTTTACCTGTAGATGTCCAAATATGTTTTAAAAAAAAAAAAAAAAAAGTCAACAATGTTCGTGGTTTGAACCTATGGTGGTTAATCTTCTACAGGGTTATTTCAGTTCTGGGCCAAATTTGTTCAGCCTAATTGACAGGTTATGTTGTTCATAAAGACCAGAGTTGTTTTAAGGTCAGATACACCCGTTGTTTAATGTGAAAGCATCACTGAAATTGTAGGTAAGAAGGCTCCAAAAATTCTGCCACAAGTAATGATAAAATCCAAATTTGCAATCCCACATTTTCAACTGTACAACAACCGTACAACCAAAAGTTTTTCGCTTACTAGCTTCACTTTCCAGTTACAATGATCCTCCAGCAAACGACAAGAAACCTTCACACACACACACACACACGTATGCATGCAAAACGTAACACACACAACCCAATTCCATTCTAGGTCAATCCCATTACCAACGGTGCCACACTAAAAGTCAAGCACTGCGCCTCCTACTCAGATTCTCCACTAAAGCGAAGCAGCTGTTACAGCAGTTATGTCATTCGGACAAAGTGTAGTCATCAGGGGCTCTAAGGCTCACTGCTGTGAATCATAGATCACTTCAGTAGCTTCAAACAAGTACACAAACTGCACACACATTCAAACATTCAGTATAAAGAAATTTGTGAGTCATCGCAGAGGTGAGGCAATGTGCAGCGGTTAAGCACACAGAGATACTTCCGTCGGCTAATGAAATTAAAACAGGCAGCCAACGCACAGTGATGCTCCACCTGAGTAATTAAATTCTTAATGCATCATTTAATCCTGATCACAGCTCCAAACACACACTTTATATGTGTGTGTGTGTGTGTGCGCTAGATTTAAGAGCACAGCAAAGCGACAGCTGACTCAAAGTGAGTCATTGTGGATTGCAGTGTTGCTTCACCAAAAACTTTATTAAACCTCTGCAAATTAGTCTCTTCATTCCAATTAATGTTCAGCAGTCGTTTAATTACTAGTCAATCACTGTAGCTGCGACACCATTGAGATACAAAGTGTATTTTTAAGTATGGCTCTATCATGTTACTGCATACAAACTTCACCGTTTTCTATCTGTCTAGATAGCTTTATTTTCAAAGCTTTGCCAATAAAACATTACTACTCACTCATGTTTGTGGCAATTTAAAGACAGAAATATCTTATAAATTCAGTGATCCATGTGACGCGATGATATAAACAAACCTTTTTGTCTGTCACAAGCCTCATTGCTAACTTGGTGGAGTGTTTCAGTGTTGGTCCTAATGTGCACACTTATAGATTGCTTTGACTGAACCATTGTTAACATTTATAATTATACAAGAAACAACCAGATGTAAAATGTACGTCTGATTATTATTTTTTTTTTTAAAAAGCACATTTATTCAAGACAAATCTGAGGTGAATTTTGAATGTATGTGATAAATAGAGCAATTATGCGTTCCTTTATGGGTTGAGAAAATTCTTCTACCTCTTAAGCTAAATAAACTATTTAATAACTCTTTTGGCTCAGCTGAAAAATGTATTATTGCAATGATGAGAACAGGACAGTTTTCCGAACTCATCACAAATTGAATTTTACATGGTTCTTACTGGACTGCAGTGGTGCAAACAAAGATCTCAGAATATTTTGCATCACTTTAGATTAAATTTCCCAACAGGATATAAAGCATTTAATATCAGCTCAAACTTAGAAATCTACATGCACATTAATGCAGCAATAGTACTGATCTAACTCATGTAATACATGATGCACTCAAGTAAACAAAGTAGATTTTTGTATACTTTTATTCTTGATACTAAAGTACATTTTTATAATGATATCAAAGACGGCGTTGGAATGCATGAGTTTTACTTGTAGTGAAATATTTTAATGGCATGAAATCACTACGTTTACACAAATAAAGTGACAAAAACTTCCTCCACCCCTGGCAGTTAGTCAGATGCTGTTTTTGATCGCACCACTAGAGGTCGCCAAAGTTTATTTTTGTTTTAAAATCCTGCTCCCAGATTTTTAACATACAGAAATGTGCGTTTAAATTTGAAAGATACATGCATAAAAGCCCCTTCATATAGGACACTCAAGTCTGTTTTAAAGTCCATCAGAGAATTTCAAGGAATGCACAATCATACAAACTGTAAAGATGACAGTTTCATCTGTATGAGTTTGGTTTTGGATGAGTTGTGTGATGGTTTTACTGTGATTTCAGCTCCAGTTCTGTGTCTCTCTGTGTTCTCTGGTTTCATTATAAACAGTCTGATCTGGCTTTGTGCCTCTATTACATACAGTTATGCTTAGGACTCCCCTGCTGCATTGCAAACGCAACACTGTGCCAGCATTTTAACTTCATGGTTTTTATGATGCCTCCGGGTGCCATACAAGGAGAGGGAATGGCTGTTTAAAGATACGGCTATAAGTTCATCTTGCGCACGCACGTTCACGAAAGCCTTTATTTTATATGCGGCGTGTACAATCACACACAATCACACTGTAGTCATCACACAGTCATCACTGCACACGACCTCCTAATAGAAGCAATTACAGAACGATCACATGAGATATAAGGCCCATGTGCCGTCTTCTAACCCACTGCTTACACTTTCTATTTCTTTCCCTCATTTCAAACAAACAACACACAACACGTTTTTCATTCTTCACAGAAAACCAAACCCAGCAATTCTTCAATCAAGTAGGCAAAGAGGGCAGCATCTTGCATCTGATCCTAGGCTCACAATCTCATCTGAAAGCTGGAGGGCCCTGAATTCAAGCCTCCTTTGTGAGAGACTTTCTGATTTGTATACATACATCATAACCACCTTAACCCGAGGCTATGTTTTTCTCAGCCAGCATTTGATACCCACGCCGGTGCGTTAACAGACTGAGGAGCCACCCCAGATCGGGAGAAACCTGAGGAGAGACAGCCGCCTTCAAGCCGAGCTCTTTCACAATGTCAGCGATAAGATTATAGTATGGACATCTAATATGCTTGCAGGGAGAAGTTTCTGGGTTAGGTTGTGTCTGATTAGAGCTGTGACAAGGACAGAGGTGGAAAAAGACCAAAAAAAAGAACCAAAACATTACTGTCTAGGTACATTGCATGTAAAAGCCCTGTATTCAAAATTCTAATAAAGTAAAAGAGTATAAATATTACAAGCAAAATGCTATTGGCTCAGCTGAAATGTTGATTGCATCGATGCACAAGCAGTGTTTCATTGTTGTAGCTTATCTAAGTGCTAGTTTAAACTGTTTTATATACAGTTCATTAGACAGTTCACAGTTAGACACTTTCTGATAGGATCACAAGGCCAAATAAATGGAAAACATTCATTTAATCCTTAGTAATATATTGAATTTTATGAGCTGATGATGATTTTTTTCTACTAGCATTAACTTATGAAGTGATTGGCAACTATAGCTACCACATGGGTATGGTGTACTAAAAAGTGCAACATTAAAAAAGTATAAAAGATGTACAGTGTTGAAGAAAACTGAAAATACCCATACAAGGATCCTAAACACATATTTAAACCCAGCCCTTAGTGACTTTCCATCACTAGACAAGAGGATGGAAGTGCAAAATTTGTGTCTGAAGCCCCGCTTTGTGCACGTCAGTCTGCGCAAATGCTCCCATGCATGCATTTGTAGGCAACTGTGTATGTTTAGCATTACATTGTGTGTATCAGACTGTAAAGCATTTGTGTACAAGTCAGATCTTCAGAGCACGCACGAGCAAGAGAAATAGAAAATGTGCAGTACTGAGTGTTGGCAATCCATTTCCTCCCCTTTAACGCGCCAACATGATGCCTCCACCCATCTAACGGCAGCAGGCTCACTAACCATATCATGAGTTTATAATAACCACATCACATCCATGGCGAATGAGGTGGAATGAAAATCTAACCTAATTTGGAGAGATACACGACTGTGTGAGTAGTAGGGTGTCCCCTGAGATGAGGCTCCGATTTGAGGGAGCCGTGTGCTGCACTGGTAGCATGCTCTGTGAGCGTGTAATGGTCTTAATTATCATTTAGCATGCCAGCCTCATCGGCGACGTATCGAGCCAGTGATAAAATAGTGGAGCAGAGGGTGAAATGAAAACTTAAAGACACACGCACACACAAAATAGAAGTAGACTGCACTCAAATGCATGCACACACACAAAAAAAACAGTGCAACATAACCAGAGGTGCAAGTGGAATGATGCAAACACACACACACACACGCATGTTTCCACCCAGCTGAGTGACATCTCTCTCTCTGAATTAGTCACGATGAATGATGTGTAACCAGCCATGACTCGTTCTGGCTGGGGAGATAGCTAATTCACTTTGTTTAATTAGTCAAAAGTAGTATAGCACACTCCCTCTCCCCAAACACACACTTCCACTGCACAACATCTACGTGCCTGGAGAAAAAGCCGACCTGTAACCACACCGGTGTAACATTTCGCGGGGGCACGTCTTTGACTATTATCTGCCAGGATGAAGGATCTCTGACTCCTTCTCATCCCCTCTTTTTCCCACACACACACACACATACAAACAGCACATCTTGCTTTCTGATACCTTATACAGAGATTTCATCCAGACATGAAGATCATCTTGTCTTCAGTGGACCACATGGTGGAAGTCTGCTGATGCTCGGCTGCAGCCTCCTGCAAACAGGACGGAGGACAAGTTGTTTTCTATGCTAATTGATTCAGCTCTATCAACACTTTGAGGTACAGTGAAGAAATGTTTCCCTTTCATGTGCCTTTTTTAAAAAAATTTATTTGTGAGCTTGGGTGCTTTGTTGGTGCCACTTTGAAGTGTTTTTAAAGAGTGATTTAGCAGTGTCAGAGTTACATATGCAGTCAAATGATCATTTGGAGAATTATCTGCATCTTTGCTCACCTTATATGTGTTTATATATATCTTTTGCATAATAAAAGCTACTACAATATCCTGTGTTGTATATGCTATACAGTACAGTATAGGCCTACTTACAGCCCTTATAACATTATGTCTGGCTTATTATAGGACTCCTACTGTAATTTGATGGGATATGGAGCACATTCTTGGAATAAAAACATATTAAACATGAGCTATGGATGATCTTGTGACAACACAATATCAGCCTTCAAAAGTTAATATCAGTGAGCCAGTTTCCACCTTGCCCTGCTTCACTTTGTTACCATGGAGAGCTCCAATACCCTAAAGACAATAATAAGTGCGTGCACAGCATGCGGGAGAACATAATAAATAGATTTATGCGCAATTGTCACATTTAATACATTTACGGAGCGCGCTAGTGAATTCATTATTACACCATATGTTAATGCAGCTGGGGCCGTGTATTTCTGAGACTGTGTGTGCAGTGTGTGTGTGTGTGTGTGTGTGTGTGTGTGTGCAGTGTGTGTGTTGGGGGGTCTCTCTCTCTCCCTTTCCCTCTCTCGCCCTCTCTCTTTCTCTCTCTTTCTCTCTCTCCGTGTGCGCACAAGGCTTTGAAGTGTAACCAACAACTGCTGTCCCGGAGTCAGCGGTGCAGCCTCATATATATGATCATCGGAAGCCTGTCATCCTCCTACAGGAGCTCCTCGCCGCGCATTGTTCTCCTCCACACAGGCAGCGTGTCCCGGCGCTCCGGATGGGAGGTCGCTCACAACTTGCGCTGAGGCCAATTTATCGTTTCATCGGAAAAGCGACGCGCCGCCGGAGAACAAGGGAGGGCAGAGGCACAGAACTACTCACACAGTAAACACGAGGTGATTTCGGTGTTAAACGAGCGATTTATTGTAAGGAAGAGGACGCACGGGAGCGCACGGGAGATCCGTTCCTCAGCTGGAGATCAATGGAAGCGAGCAAAACATATGGATACAGCCGGTGTCTCCAGGAACGGACTGTTGATGTATGATAGCAGGCCGGGCGTGCACGTTGTGCCGACTGAAACAGGTTGGTTTCACCTCGATCAAACTTCATCAGGATCACATGATTAGCGCTCGTTTAGGTGCTAAAAACGAAGTGAATCGCAGCGGCGCGTCCGGAGATGACAGCAGGGTTCATTATGGGAAACTGCACTGGCGCATCCAGTGGACTTCTACTGGATTTAGACGGTTTTTCTAATCGCTGCATCTGAGTGAAGGTCACTGCTGAAAGGAATATCCTTCAGATATGACTGTGTTTGTGTGCTTTCTGAATTCAGGCTACTTGTTAGACACAACTGTTAAATGATTGACAGTTTTTTTCCTCCTGGCACTTAACAGGTACAGAAATAAATGTGCACTTAGAGTGCAATTATTTAATTGCCGTCTAGTGATGATGGGCATATTCAGACAGAACATTAGTTACAATGACTCTGTTTGTCACTGCAAAACTTATTTTAAAATATGTGTAATATTCTTTGGAAACAAAACATTAGGTCAGAGCACCAGAGTATCACCATGGTTACGCATGATGATCAGTTTACCACATTGCCAGAAAACAACCTCTCTTTAAATTTAAATTCTTTAAATTTTAGAGTTTGGTTGTGTTTTCGTGGAGAGCCATCACAAAGAGTGTTGTGTAAAGAAATCTATTTTCACAATTGTTTTTCATTCAGTGAGTTGTATGCAAAGATCCCAATCCAACTTCACACTATTATAACAACCGTTTTTGAAAAATGTGCCCAACTCATAGAAAATGGTATTTAGGGGTTACTTTTATAATAATATAGACATTTAAAAAGTGATTATCGTAACTTTTTTTTGCTACAGAGTGAGACATCCATCAAACAGATTGAGCTCCGGCAGACTTTTGGCTCCCAAACTATGTTCTGTAGCTCATGAATATGTTTTTGATCCATTGTCAACAACAAGTTTGCCAATGACTGACAGTCTCCTGTCAATATTCATATATTGCATATATTGTTGTGAAAATACTCCGTCTAGCTAGATCCATCTGTCCATCAATCTGAATATTAAGTGATGATAGACTGATAAATGAAAGATAACTAGACCTCTATGGATACTTTTCCATCCATCTGTGATGTAGGTTTATGTCCACACATACATATTTATCCTTCATCTATTATGGATGGAAAGAAATAGATCGGTGGATCGTATCCATATTTATCTATTCAACTATGTATTGATCCTGCCTTCCATGATGAATGGATGGTTCCATGACGGATCAATAGATGGACAGATGTGTGGATATCCATCAATTATATAGATCTACAGCATCCACTTATAACACTATTGCACTGAATTAATTACGTTTAAATTGGCTTTTCAAGCAACTTACAGCTAACCATCTGTCTTTTACAATTCACGCCACCCCAGAGGTCAGTGGGAACCTTTCACTCATTATACTTTTCTGCGTGGCATTGTTCAAGAAAAGTAGGTCGCAGAAAAATAAAAATAAAGAGTGTTCACATGTGTAGCAGAGATGTGTGTGTCACTTGTAAAAAAAAAAAAAAAGCATGATTATTCTAACTCTGATACTGTTTAAATTATTTAGCCAAACGCAATACATGTTATCTTTTCCCCCGATCTTCCCCACTAAGTGATGTGTGTGAGGTTACCTTGTCCAGTCTTTGATGTTTAACTGTCTCCATCTCCATAACAGTGTGACACCACAGATGGATCCCCTGTGCAATGGAATCAAGAAATCAGAGGGCTGTGATCTTGTTGTTGACCCGCGGGCCCCTCCTGCTAAGCTGGCTCGACTGGAACAACACGAGGTGGGACCCTCGAGCCAGGAGATGAGCCGGCAGGGGAGTCCTGTGGCCATAAACCCCTGCCTGGCCCAGAAACCCACGGCAGCGAGGCCACAGGGCAAGAGCTGGCACACCAGAGGTACACGGGCTGAAACGGGGAAGGGTTTAAAGAATAGATGCAAAGGAGGCGCCCAGAGGGGTTTTGCTTCTAAAAGATATTTTTAGTCACATTTACTTGAAGCTGTACAGATTGGATCTTCAGTGCAGTGACTCCTGGTGAACTGAGGGTTGTCCTACCATCACTGTAAATGTTACTCTGACTACGATTATGTTCTGATGCATAAAGATTTTGAAGAAGAAACTCAAAAACACGAATTGCATTATATGTTGTGAGAAAAAAAATGCTTGTGAAATGACAATGGAATTAATCACTACTTTATAAGCTAGCGAACTATTTATGACTACATCCCCAAATGTCATGCTGCATGAAATCATTTGTGTCACCTCAGGGAGCCTGCTGCCGGTGTTCTGCGTGGTGGAGCACAGGGAAAGCCTGTTGGAGGGAGAGAGGAGGGAAGAGCATGCTGAGTTTGTGTTGGTCAAGAGAGATCTGCTGTTTAACCAGCTCATAGAGATGGCCCTGCTCACACTGGGATACTCACACAGCTCTGCTGCACAGGCTAAAGGTACAGAACACACACAATTCATAGACAACACAGCTACGCCTTGAAGCATTTTCAGTTTTCACTTTTGTGTGTGTGTGTGTGTGTGTTCAGGTCTGATCCAGGTGGGAAGGTGGAACCCGGTGCCTCTGTCCTGTGTAACAGATGCTCCAGATGCCACAGTGGCTGATATGCTGCAGGATGTTCACCATGTTATCACCCTTAAAATACAACTGCACAGGTACAGAGCAGATATTGCATCTGCCTACAGTTCTAGTCAGGCTCTGTCTGCATGCTGTCTGTGTGGAGTCAAAGTTAACATACGCCTTTTTTTTTTCTTAGAAGACATTCAGACATATAGCAGGGAAAGCATGTGTTATTAATGCCATTAATTATTCCTCTGTTCTACTCAAACATCTCCGTGTGCCACAAGTGTGTGACATTTGAAGTGTTTAGTTTCTTCTCACAGCCCAGACATTCATTTACACTGTGCGTGTGCGTGTGTGCGTGTGTGTGTGTGTGTGTGTGTGTGTGTGTGTGTGCATGCGTGTGTGTGCTCTCTTCAACACATTAGTCATTTTATGCATGTGGTTCAGTATTTAGACAAGAAGTCCATGCTGTGAGTGTGAATAAAAGTCTGAGTGTGATGACTGCAGTGCTGTCAACAACTCAGCTCTCCGTTAGACTGGATACGTGCCTGGGATCTTACATATATAGCATGCAAGGAGATAGTTTTTAGGGATATCTTCTGCTGACTTTACACGAGGTTGAGTTTACTCATCACATAAAGAACTACTGAGCCTGTGAAAACAATTGTATAAAATCTTCTGTGGCTTTCATTTTAGTTTCTAACATCTAAGAAGATAACCTAGTCTAGTATCTAATGAAAGACACCTTTGATTTACATTATGGGAAGTCTTTAAGTCTTTTGAAAGTTCAATACTTAAGTCAAGTTGAGTCACTGTTATTTATATAGCACATTTAAAACAACAGCTGTCAAGCCAAACTGCTTTCTTGCATAGAAATTAGATTGACCCTGCAACTTTACCACATAGTAATAATATTAAAAATGATAATTAAAAATACAAAATTCTAAATAATATAAAATTTAAGGGTTGCTGGGTTGTACCATTTAATAGAAATGAAATGGTGCAAGCCTACAGTATTACTAATTATGGAGATTTGCCTGACTAATTTAAAAATTGGAGGCTACAAAACTACACATGGAAAACCAAATGAATCGGAAGATTCCCATGAGCAGGCATATGGCGACTGTGGAGAGGACTGGTTCCCTTTTACCAGGAGGAGACCTCCAGCAGAACCAGGCTCAGGGAGGGTGGCCATCTGCCTCGACCAGTTGGGGTGAGGGTGAAGGGGGGAGAGACAAAAAGGAGAGCAGAGCTGGAGCGCCCAGCTTTAAAACTACAATATATATAAAAATACTGCAGTTCAGTGTCTTTTCTTTGCTCTTCGCTTAGCTACCCCAAACTGGAGGACTTGCCAGCAGAGCAGTGGAGTCACTCGACAGTGAGAAACGCTCTGAAGGAGCTCCTCAAGGACATGAACCAGAGTACCCTGGCCAAGGAGTGTCCACTGTCCCAGGTAGAAGACACACATATAGAGCGAGCAGACAAAAAAAAGACAAATTTGACTTAAGTTCAAAATGTGCATGTAATGTCTTTGCCCTTCCATGTCCTGTGTGTGTTTGTGTCTACTCTGACGCAGGACAAAGAGCAAGCGTGTGGTCCAATAGTTAGACAGGAGCTCCAGATGCAGAGCTAGATAAGGTGGGGGGGCAGAGCACAGGAGAGAGAGGCAGATAAAGAGAGATGGCTATCTCTTAAAAAGCTACACTGCCTGGGCTGCTGCCTATCTGAATCCTGTCGACTGCCAGCCTGTCTGTCTGTCTGTCATCCTTACTATCTGTCTGTCCGCCTCACCAGCCGTCTCACACTCGCTCACGCTATCTGTCCATCACTCACTCATTGCTATTTAGCTTTTTCTGCACTCTTGACTGATTCAGCAATAACATCCAAATCTGGTTTTAAGATCTTTCCTCAATTCTTGCGTGTTTAATTAAGCAAATACAGACACAAGTGCAGAAATAATTTACATTAATCATGCCGTGTTTGGGGAAGGCCTCTTTATGAATATTCATAATTATCAACTTAGTCTATCAGTTATTTTGCCTGAGGGTGCGTAGGACATCTACGGTTTGATAAAGGGAAAATGTTCACTATCTCTCTCTGCTTCATATTCCTCCTTCTCTGCAGTGTTAAGATCAGATACAAGCCAATCCTTCCTCCCCCATCTCCCCCCCCCCCCCTCATATCACTCCCTTAACCCCCCTCTCTTGTTTGCAAGAAGCAGATTAAAATAAATATGAGAAGATGAAAGGTGTAATCAGATGTAAAGATTGCACAGGATGGTCTTTAGGGAAAAACTGTGTCTGTGTGTGTGTGTGTGTGTGTGTGTGTGTGTGTGTGTGTGTGTATATGTGTGTGTGTGTATATGTGTGTGTGCGTGTGAGACAGTCTCTGATGACCTCTAGTGTTTTGTTTCACCACACACACACGTATGGAAACACACACAGCTCTCACACACTGACACACTCATCTGTCTTTATTATCCTATTTACCTGGGGGTCTTTTTAATAACACAGATCGGAGTTCATTAATATCAGATGTGTGAACAGCTGAGACACCCAGACCGCCCATAGCAGGAGCCTGGAAAATGTAATGAATTTCTATTGTCTTTTCCCCTCTGTTTCAGAGTATGATATCATCTATTGTAAATAGCACTTACTATGCAAATGTGTCAGCTGCCAAGTGTCATGAGTTTGGTCGATGGTACAAGCACTTCAAGAAGTCCAAATGCTTCAAGGGTGAGGGATTACAGTCACGCCTGTGAACATTGAATGTGCATGTTAAGTTTTACTCCATGTTCCAAATCAATTTGACATACAAAACATATGCAGCATATGGTAAATACGAGGTGTCTTTGACAGTCACAATACAAAAAAAAATATCAACACATTGCCATTTCAGAAATATGAAAATACAGTCAATTAAAATATGTTCAGAGCTTCATCTTAGTTACAATTCTGAACAAACACAATCTATTTTAACTGAGAACAACAATCTACATACTGTCCAAATGAAATATATTATTTAAACATTCACAGTATGTGAATGAGGCTAATTACACCTAGAAACTCTAACTAGAGTCATCAAACCTGGAGTCTAATTAATGAAACGAGATTGGATGTGGCTGAAAGAACTATACTGACTCATAAAAACACCATCTGCTGATGTCAACCAGGCCTCACAGATAAGACAACTCAGCTGGAAAGAGTTACAAAATAATCTTAGACATTGATCCGTCTGCTCTCTGACTGACAGACAATAAATGCAGATAATTCAGGCGACTCTTCCTATATGTGGGCACTTTGTGAAGATGACTAAACAAGAAGGCCAGACTAACTGCTAAAGGTTACCATCTCTGTTCATGAGTCTTGCATACACTAATTATGGTGCATGACTTTACAGAGGAAGCCTCTGTTCGTTCTCCCACCTTGACCCTCCACGATACACCAGGGAAATTTTGTGTTTGACTGATGAAACTAAGGTAAAATCACTTGGGGAGAACATGCTGCATGTACGCCATTAAAAGGTCACAGCATACCAACACAAAAACATCATCCCAAAGATACAGCATTTGTAGCTGCTTTGCTACTTATGGGCTTGCCATCATCAAGTGGAACATACATTTCCAATTTTGTCAAGGTATCATACAGGATAATGACAGGATGGATGTCCTCCAGCTGAAACTCAGTAGAAACTGTGTGATAGGGTAAGACAGGGAGCCTAAATCTGCCACAAAATGGCTTCAAAGAAAGAAAAATCACCTTACGGAGTAGCCCAGTTAGAGATCAGACCCAACAGAGATACTGCTGAAGGCCCTCAACAGAGGTTAACAAATTTTGTTTATTTGTACTTGTGACTTAGATGAAGCTCAGATTTTATTTCATGACCAGTTAATGCAGAAAAAAATTGGTAATTCCAAAGTAAATCTACTTTTTCTAGCCACAGTGTCATACATAATCACACTGCAATTTTTCAAATGTGACTGCAAATTGACAAAAAGAAAAAAGCAAACCGCCTTGTTTTTTGCAGTTCAATATTTTCTTTCCAAGATGTTTCACTGCCAGACACAGTTTATTGCAATTTTTCCAGCTGTGGATACCTCCACTATTTTCTTAGTGTATGGGATTGAAAACTGACCACAGGTAGAAAGTATTCTGAGAATGTTCTTTTGTTAGTTTTCCAGTCTGAATATAAATACTCAAAATCAGCCTCCAATTAGTCTGTACTATTGATTTGGGACTCATTTGTAGTATTTAAAGTGTTAATAATCGCATATCTGTCTTTGCTTTCCTTCTCCTTTCCCCAGAGACTGACACTTTTTCTGACCAGTCCACACATATCACCCTCACCCAGCAGCCAGTCACAAGTAGCCCCACCGATCCGAGCTCGACGCTTATATTCCCTCGTGCAGCTGTAGCCAACATACACGGTCGCTCCCCCCTCAGTCTGCACCCTCCCGGTCTGGTAACTCAGCCTCTCAGCTCCCACATGGTCAACCAGCAGCTGGTGATGGCCCAGTTTCTCAACCAGCAGTACGCTGTTAGCCGCATGTTAGCCGGCCAGAGTCTCTCATCGTCACCGCAGCAGTATCTCAACCACCCGCCTGTAGGGAGGTCCCCTGCCAAGGTCTTTTCCAAAGCCCCGGATTCCCAAACCCCACAGCAGGTACAGTGCGGCCCAGGGGGAGGCCCTGCGGCCGGGCTGCAAAATCAGACTTCTGCAGGGTCTTCTTTGGGACCCACAGACGTGCCAAGTGACATCTACCAGTGTGTGAGGGAAGAACTGAAGCGAGCAGGCATCTCCCAGGCCATCTTTGCTCGGGTGGCCTTTAACAGGACCCAGGTATGTCAGGAGGAAGGGGCAGTTTGGTGGTTATTACCTCCTGTGTTTTCTGGTGTGGCGATTGCAGCGATAATGCCGTCTGTGAATATGTGCGTTTGATGGTTGGCACATTGGCATGGCCTTTGCCGCAGTGCCCCCTCCCCCTGTGCATGTGTGTATGTATGTGTGTGTGTGTGTGTGTGTGTGTGTGTGTGTGTGTGTGTGTGTGTGTGTGTGTGTGTGCGTGTGTGTGTTTGTGCCAGCTCTCTGCAGCACAAAGCTGGTGCCAGCACTGAAGCAGCTGCTAGGCCAACTAATCACAACCCCTCGGAGAAATGCTGTCTCCCTCCCTACCTCTTCTCCTATCTCACCGTCCTTCCATCTTGCCACCTTTCACACTGGCGACCCTTCTATTCATTTAGTCTCTAACTCATTCGGGTTACTGAATCTTTATTTTTTCATATTTCCCTTTCTTTACTCAATGGAGTCCCTCATTTTGAATTCATATCTCCCTCTACGATCGTCTCCAACACTAAAATCCTACATTTTCTGTGCACGTCATCTCAGATGCAACAACGCGCCCACAGAAATGGGGCTCAAAGGACAGGCTAAGCCCGTTGTTATTATTATTATTACCATCATTATCATTTTCATCACAATAAGCCGAGTTAGTTATTATCCACCCCCGTGTTTCCCCGTTGCCAAGTCCAAGGTGCTCTGGTGCCAGCCATGCAAGTTGGGCATGATGCCACAATGTCATCTAGAAGTGAAGGAAGCATTTGTCATCTGATTCACATAAAGCCCCCGTCTCTTTGGAAGGCAGGGCTTGCCGGGTCGATCCAACGGTGATCCATGATTTGAATAAGAAGGCTGTTTCCTCGCTTGCCATTCTTCTGCCAGCGTGAAATCTGATTTTGCTTCAGGAAGGAAGCCCTACAATTTGCATATGTGGTGCTTGTATAGACTGATACACGCAGAATAATGCTAGCTGTACAGGCGAGTAGAACGCTTAGCAGTGACAAGGAACTGGCTGTGAAACACTAAACTGCAAGATTTTGGATGCCTCTTTGAATAGGATCCATAGTTGGATATGGGGAGCTTGTGAGAAAATTCTTCAGGCAGCTTTTGCATAAAAACAATTAAAGTATACATAATTTTTCTTATGAGGTTTATCTCCTGTATGTGTGATGCATAAGAGATTTCTAGGCCGTTGAACTGAGTTTTACTATATGCTGACACGTTGAGCATACAGTACCAAGGAAAAGAAATCAGGGTTATCTGTGCATTTGGCTCCACATTGGACATCTGTCATTCTACTGTCCAACTGAATGTTTTCTTTTTCTCCGCTTTGAAAAAATGTTGCAGTTTAGAGTTAAATAAGAGGATCAGTAACTCTCATATCTGTTTGCTAGATATAAAGCTACAGACATCAACTGGAAACAGGTTTAAACCACTGGTCTAACCCCATCAAAAGTAAATCCAGCCAACAACACCCCAAAAGATCACTAATTCAAGCATTATATTGTGTTTGATTCATCCATACAAAATCAAACTGTAAAGCAATTAGTTGTGGTTGTATGTAAGAGTTAGGAGTCAGATTGTTTCTTAGAGTCTGTAAATTCCCCAATGGCAGCTTTAAACCACCAACCGTTTCCTAAAAATATGAATCCAAGAACAGTATACATCAGTATCTCTAAATGAGTGTGACGCTGCATGCATCCCACTGAGCACTTTTACAGGATGTTGGATGAAGGATCACAGTTAAACCGCATTTCACCAGGATTTTCAAGAGTTAAAATTTTCATCAAGGTCCAAGTGAGAAATTATTTACTTACTACTACTTACTTATTGAAGAAGATAAAAATACACACCACAGCCTTAAAGTGCTTATTCTGGAAGAGCAGAGGACACATTCTGCCTTTGTAGTCAAATCTGTAACTCTACTTACTTGTGTGTGTGTGTGTGTTACAGCAGTAATCACGCAATTTCTTACCTTATGTTAAAATATAAAGCTCTTGTTGGTGGGCAGCACACAACCATATTTATGTATATTCATGAGATTTTAAGTAAAACATTAAATGCACCGAAGTTACTTCTCTATCCACATCACATTTCATGTACTATTGCAATATAAAATTGAAGATTTAGGTTTATGCATGCATTGATATAGGATTTTTATATATAAAATCAGAGTACCTCAAAAACTCTTTGAACCACTGAAAAATACTAAAGCCTTACATTAATTAGTCACTATTAATCATCTTTGCTATATTTTCATTTTCTTCACTTCTAAACTACCAACTTAATATTTTTGACTTGTTTCTTCATGACATTGGAGAAATTCCTTCACGCTAATCAATAGTGCGTCTTTTTCAACCTACAACTGAACCAGTGATCAGAATGACCAGACAGACATTCTAACCGTGTTTTAGCAGGCGTAAAAGATTGTGTTTAGACCAAACATTACCCCGTTTTCAACTACAAATCTACATTAAAATCCCGGTTTCTGCTTACAACGATGCATCACCGTGTTTTACTTAATTATACTGAGCAATGAGTGTGATCTTAGGTGTGTTTGTGTGTGTTTACCAGGGCCTGCTCTCAGAGATCCTACGAAAGGAGGAAGACCCCAAACATGCCTCTCAGTCTCTGCTGGTCAACCTGCGGGCCATGTACAGCTTCCTGCAGCTCCCCGAAGCTGAGAGGGAACGATTCTACCAGGAGGAGAAGGAGAGAAGTCTGACTGGGTTCACTCCCAGCTGCAACAACACACCACCCAGATCCACACAGGTCAGCGGGCAGAAACACTGAAAGATGTGAAATCAAAAGTCAGCCTCGCAAAGCTGCTGTGAATTGTTTGAACTAATGAGTTTCTGCTCATAAAAGAGTTCCGTTAGACTGACGAATTGTGTGTATGTGTACAAACATTGCCTTCAGGATACTAGTATGACTACTGACTATTATTTGTGTGATTTTATTAGTTTAGAAAGAGGTCTTGATATACTGATACTAACTGGCTTTACTTCTCTTGGACTGCCCACTAACCAACGCATCAGATTATTATTTTTTTTGCTTCTGTTATTTGATTTTCCAAAACTGCAGGAAAGATGATATGAACTGTGTGAGCTCTAATAGCTCGAGTGAGTCCTTCTTCTGTGAGGTCTGCAGATTTTTGTCAACCATTCTTCCCCCCAAATACAAGCACCCCTGGGGCCACATAAAGAACACGATCTCTCACTGGCTTCACATTTCTGAAAACTTTTGTCTGCGCTCTGTTTTAGTTTCATCCCACTGCCCATTAGTCTACTTTGTGCAGCTTGTATTTGAACTTGATCTTCTTTCTTTTCGTTTGCGTCTTTTCAGGCAAGACTGTCCCCAATTACAGCAGACAGAGGGCTGAGGACAGACAGTTGCATTCTCAGTGTCAGTGCTTCCATCTATGAGGAGATTCAGCATGAGATGAAGAGAGCCAAGGTATCTCAGGCTCTGTTTGCTAAGGTGGCCGCCTCCAAGAGTCAGGTACTTGCTTTCTTGTTAATGTAAATCTAACAGAGTCTAATGCCGAAGCCGTACATATTGCTGCCCAGTCGTCTCCACTGCTTGATCACATGTACAAATTTAGCAGCTATGATGATGACTCCATCTCCTGAGCTGAAGCAGGGATGGCTAGTGTGCATGTGGAGGAAAGCCCAGATAATCAACCAGCAGCTGTACTCTGCAGAGGACTATCATCAGTGCATCAGACTGCTATTGTGTCCTAAATTATCACTTTAATAGTCGGCATACACACACACACACACACACACACACCGTTTACTTGTGCACACAGACATACTGTACAAGCACATGCAACTACACACCATTACACAAGCGCACACAGACACACAAATGCACAAATACAAATATGCACACAAGCACGATTTGAGTGTTTATTGTTCTCATTTTTATAGCGGCCCCATAAGCTTGTTATTGCCTTTTGTTTTGAGGATAATTTCCCTTCATGGAATGGGGGGATTTTAGCTGTCTCGTTTTCTCTTCCTCTCGAGCGTACCTCCAATTTTTAACTTCTTCCTTTCTTTCTTTCTTTCTGGAAATTTGCTCTCTCTCTCTGTCCTCATCATTAAGATGTTTAGAGGTCATTCAGCGGTTATGCCAGTAAAGCCAGGTGGCCCAAACCCCTGAGGTTCCTTTTCTATCTCTTTGCTGGCCTCCATTTTTACCTTACTTTCTCTACGCTCTCTTTTGCTCTATCTCTCGCTCTCTATTCCCCCCCATCTCCCTCTCTCTGTCTCTGTATTACCCGGTTGTTTGGCAGGCAGAACCATGCTGGATCTCTCTGTTCTATCTGCACTGTGCATCTGGATGGCATTGTGTGCTAGAGTTGGGCTACAGCCAGGTGTATGTGTGTGTGTGTGAGTGTGTGTGTGAGCATATCAGCCTGCTTGCAAGTATAATCATGCTCCAGTTCATGAATCTGAAAACCTGCTTGGCTTTATGTTCCTCAATCTGCCACTCACAAGTTTCTTCCCTCGTGATGCAGAAACAATTCAAGCTGATGAGGAAATCTCACTATGATCTTCAGATTAGCCAGTTGAGCATCTTCAGATTTATCTGAGATATCCCGATCTCTTTTATTTGCTCATGTTTGTGTATTGACAATAAACAGAAACCGGTTTTGAGTCAATGTGTAAAGAAAATAACTGGAAATTTTGGTGTATAGATCAATCACCCACAACTTTGCTGTTGTAACCACTAACATCTATTAAAATTATTACTTTGTGAAAAATATTTCTCCAAAAATATGCTTAATGAATAGATAAATTTGTATATACTAATACATTATTCTACCTGTTTGAAATTTTTCTACTTACTTGGCATTGGACAAACATGCACCTTTTAGTCTGTGCATTTTGCACAGTGAGGTTAGCATAAGTTGGTAGATGTCTGTGGGATCAATTTGCAGACAGTAATGTCAACATATATTCATAAAAAAATATGAAGATGAGCTTGTTAATATTGCATGGCTAATGGACAGATGTGCTACAGAGGAGTTCAATGGGTGTCAGGGTCATTGTTAAAGAGCACATCTGAAGTATACATGTGTGCTGACACAGCTGCTTGACCTCTGGGTGAAGGACAGACTGTTTCATGTCTGACACATACCTCCACACAAAGGTCACTGTGTGTGTGCTGTATCCTCCTCCTGTAGGGCTGGCTGTGTGAGCTGCTGCGCTGGAAGGAGGATCCCAGTCCAGAGAACCGGACCCTGTGGGAGAACCTGTGCATGATCCAGCGGTTCCTCAGCCTGTCGCAGACTGAACGAGATGCCATCTATGAGCAGGAGAGCAGCAACATGACAACACAGCAGCACTGCGCTGACAGGCTCTCACTGCTCAGCAACGACAATACACTGGTAAGCCTACAAAAAGACAAGACAAATACAGCATTATCACACACAGACAGCTGTTCTGGACTTGGTAGATAATCATCAGATGTACAGAGTTGATTTTCATACTATGTTGCTAACTATAAAACAGCAACATAGAAAGAAGAGAATACAAAGAAAATTCATCACAGTGAATGCCAATAGATCTCATGGGTGTGCAACGGAAAAACAGCACAGTAATGACAGCTAAATGCCAAAGATGTCAGAAACAAAGATGATTACCACATTAAGCAATGATCCATGAGGCTGATTATTTTTTTTCTTTCACTTCCATTACTTGTACATTTGATTGATGGCTTGATTATAGCACAGACTCACTGTTAACATGCAAAAAACTGATTGTGCATGACTTTGTAAGCCACAGTGAGTACAGTATGTTGCATGGCATGCTATTGCAATATTAGACAAAAAAAGGCAACTATACATGATCAGGTTCAGATTCTGATCTGCTCTGCAGATATCAGCTCTGGATGGCTGCATTGCAGACAACCTCATAAATGAAAACTAAGCAGATTCAGCTCAAACGACCCACACTAGCTTTGATTTGTTACCAGATTAGCATGTCCTGTCTTGGCTCATATTGGTACCCAGCTAATATGTACACACAGTGCAGATTCAGATAAATGTGGTCAAAGCCCCACTGACTGT
Organism: Amphiprion ocellaris; assembly: GCF_022539595.1. NCBI lineage: Eukaryota > Metazoa > Chordata > Actinopteri > Pomacentridae > Amphiprion > Amphiprion ocellaris. The sequence continues at coordinate 12,528,388 of NC_072780.1, forward strand.
GTCTTCAACTAACACAATAATAAGAAGATGATATTAGGTGATATTCTGTAAATTAATAATGTAACCTCAGTTAAAATCAGATTATACATTTAGAATCAGGATACGGTCAATAAAGAAGGTTATATTCACATATACATACATATATATATACACACACACACACACACACACACACACACACACACACACACACACACACACACACACACACACACACACACACACACACACACACACACACATATATATATTCCTGATATTTGAAACATATCACTTCAGATCATGCAAAAACATTATTTTTATTTCATTCCATACAATTAAAATTAAACACTAACATACACATTACCATAATGGAAATTAGCCTATTAACTACTACTTTTTACTCTAATTACTTCTAATTTCTGTCATCAGTACCAACGCAACTCCCTGATGCCACAGCAACACCATCTTCAACCCCATCAACCCCTGCAGCCTGAGGCCGGACCTCACCTGTCTCCACGGCAACCCTGCACCGCATCACCAGCCGAGTCCGATGCTGGGGCCACTTGGGGGCACCTCAGAATACGTCTGCAGGGCAGAAGCAGTAGCAGTGAGAGAGGGGACAGTAAGGACTGGGTCGAGGGGGGAGGAGGAGGAGACAGGGGCAGTCTGGGTGGGGACTGGGGTTGTCCCGGAAGAGTGAGGGACAAGAGCACAGAGAGCAGTGAGCAGGTCAGGGATGGAAATTTAGGCAAGGAAGGCATGGATGAGATCACTGGAGACAACAAAAAGGGCAAGGTTAAGGAGAAGCTGTCTGTGAAGTGGCCCAGTGTGAAGAATGAGGACCATGGCGGGGCTGGGGTTTGCCTTGGAGCAGATAATAATGGAGGTCGAGATGAGGTGCAAGGTGAGGGATTAAACGTGTCTAGTGAGGCTTTGGGAATCCTGCAGAGCTTCATCCAGGATGTGGGCCTCAACCCAGATGAGGAGGCTGTCCACACCCTTTCTGCCCAGCTAGGGTTACCAAAACACACCATCCGCAGCTTCTTCAACAGCCAGTACCAAGGACAAATCGAGGACCCTGAACACAGCCAGACACCTAAACACAGTCATGACAACCAGCATGGCTGTACAGACCCAAACCCCTCCCAGGTTGAAATAACTACACAGGAACTGGAAGAGGAAGGCGACGAAAAGACTGAGACAGAACGAAAGGAGGAGCAGAAGCAAACAGGGAGAAATGAAACAAGTGAGATAACTGTTTTGAAAGAACTGGATGTCGGGACTCAAACCCTTCCTCCTATGAAGGAGGAGCAGGAGAGCTACATCTAAGCTGCATACATCCAGTGACAGAGCTTGAAGAAGCCATATGTTCCCTGTGAGCTACAAACAGGTGCTTTTCTTCTCCAAATATACTGCAACCTTGGTACAAACTCAACTGCATATTGTTGCAGTTCAGATTCACAGTGTTTCGGTGTTGATCTGTTTTTGGCGTGTGACAATACACACTGTGGAAAGACAAATTCTTACCATTTCTCCCACAGCTTTCATAAGCAGAGACTTATATTATGTATTTATATAGAAAGCTGTTCTGTGATTTGAGGATCCTTAATGCACTTGAGACAGAGTTTACTGTGACTATGTGTACAGATAATGTTTCTGTGTGTAGATACATGTCTGGAATAATGGCAGCCAGGACAATGAGCCTCAGATTACTTATCACTACTTAAAAAGAGTAATAGTAGTTGGTTGACTGATGTACATTTTGGAGAAATGTTCATACCAGAAATGCCTTGTAGAAAGTGGCACTGCCAATCATTTTTTTAAAAATCATGAATATTTCCAATTTTATCTTTATTATGTTTTAAAAGGCTACATCATTTGGCTCAGATTTTCTCTAAGTCACTTAATACTGTTTCCTTCATGAATCTGACTGTTCATGTTTATCTGTCAAATCACATTAAATATCAAGTTTCCTCATTTTGTTTTAAATTAAATGTACACGAGGAAAACAAATGGATTTTTGTAACGCACACAATATGCTACTGACATGATGGCAATATACAGTATGACATCCAATGAACTTTAAGCATAATCATTTCAAAACAATTATGGTTGAAAATAAAATGAGTTACCGAAACCGGATAACACGTGAAAAATCTCTACTGGAAATGAGTCAATGCCTAGTCCTACTTCTCACATTTGTCCGCGATATCAAATCTGAACACAATGTAAGCCTCTCAAAATGTACTGTTGCTATTTTAAAAGTCTCTTAAGCTTTTTCTCATTTTGTGGTTCACAGAGAGTGTAGAGTGCACAGTGTTTAATATTTCATTATGAAGGAAGAATTGTGGACAATAGGGCTGAACAATTAAACAAAATCACAATATGGCCAAGTACAGTATCTAATAACGGGAGGGGCATTTTTTTTTGATGAAGGTAAAATGTGTCGTAAAATATTGTTTAAAATGAAGGACTGTGGTGCTTAAGACATGCTCCAGTCTACAAATTAGATTATCTAGACATGAAATAACATGCTTGTTTGGTTCACACAGTTGCAAAAATCACATCACCATTAATTTTCCAGGTGAAAAAGAAATTACTAGAATTTGCGCTAAAATTGGGATTCATAGCACAATATCTGCAAATAATCACAACATGATTTTTTTTTTTTTTTGCAAAGCAATCAGCCCTACTGGACAGAACGCACCTAAAATATCTAGAGAAAATGACAGCACTTATTGCATATGCAAAAATGCTAACTTTACCTGTTTCCTAATATTTAAGTTTTTGTCATTTTAATCTATTTCAACCACCTTCCAGCAGTAAACCACTTTTTCACAAACACTCTGAGTAAGAATATTTGGGTAAGCCTAGACCACTACCGTTAAACAACAAACAAATGTGTGACTCTAACTACATTTATATATTTTTCCTCAGATGATCCCTTTCATTGCAATAAAAAGTGGAAACTTCCCATACAGACAGTGACACATCATATTTCCCACAAGGAAACTTAAACTGAGGTTTCTAACCTTTAGAACCTTGTGACCAAATCTGTGTGAGGGCACAGAAAATAGCTGGAGGCCGTCATGCTATTTCTGTTTTCTGACAGACAATAAGATGGTTGCATTCGTCTTAAATGGCATAAAACCTGTAGGTAACATCTGTACTTTAGAAAACATTCAGTTTGCATGTGATAGCAATGCATAGGACTGGATTTGAGGACAGTATATAAGATTTATCACACTTTGAATCAAGCAGAGAGATAATAAAGTTCATTTATAACTACTACTTTAAACCTGCTGTAAAAGATCTATTAAAGATTAAATCAATGGTTCTAAAGCCCACTGTCTGCATTAGTGTTAGTACTGATGATTTTCTCTTACATTACTGTCTGTGAATCATGTCATTGTTTCCAACCATCAGACAGTATTCCTTTGTGTTGATTACCCCTCTGTACCAGTACATCTGTGGCTCTCCACGATCACATGCCCTCCAGTGCTGACAGTGTTTTCTATCTTTTCTCTCGTTTTATTCTTTTCTCTATTTTATCTGTGTGAACTGCTATTTTCATGCCTGTTTCTGTCCCTCCTTCTCTGCATCTGACTGCCATATGTCTCTGCTCAGGACTTTTCACATTGCTGCTCCTATACAGACAATGCAACATTCAAGCCCCATTTGGTTTGAATAGCTTCACGGAGTAATTCAATAAAGTTATGCTCCTTTCTGTCATCTGTTTCCATGACAATACCTTAGTCTGGGCCAACGAGAGGCCACGGAAGCCTCATCATCAGTAATATTAGCTATAATAATGATGATAATGGCGCTCTTGAAATGCCAAGCCTGTGATGATGATGGTAATAGTGATGATGGTCATTACTCCTGCTTTGTGTGAATTCCCCACTACCGACACCACACAAACACAAGCACACACTACTAATGCACACATTTAAGCCAGTTATTTAATGACTCCACCTGTATATATTATCCCATGAACTTCTGTTTTTTTCCTCCATCATGACCATCTCGCTGCTTTGATTTAATGTTTTCTTGTGTTTTGCCTTTTTCTGCTAGAAGCACTTTGTGATAAAGCTGTTTGTTAAAAGCTCTCCACAGATAAACTTGACTTGGCTGACCTCAGAAATCGCTGTAATTAAGTCTACATAAAACTGTTTTAATTACCCGTCATGTTGTTCTGCCCCTTTGGTGGTCTTGCTTATTCATGATGTGTTTTATTTCTCCTTGGTGCTGTGATCCACCACAACTTTGTGCTTTACCAATGCATATTAACATCATCATTCTGTCTGTCTTGGGTTCTTTCATTCTTTTCTTTATTCTGAACGGTACCTCCTATATAGATTCTTCTACACAACAATATGATGTCTCCTTTCTCATGCAAATAAGGACCCCAAAAGCCGCAGTCTATGTGCTGATAAAATTGTAGCTGGATTTGCAATCTTCTGAGCAGTTTTATCTTTGCAATCTCAAGTGATTGGAGGAATCTCAGCATTATTTTCTGAGCCTGCCTAGTGGCTGAGAAGGGACAATGAAAAAGACAAATGCTACGGTACAATGCAGAGAATACACAGTACATCATGTCTGCCACGAAGCTCAGTGTGGACAATCAGTCTTCCTGTCTGTGATCTGTAAGACTAAGTTCTTTCCACAATTTCCACGTGTGTCTATGAATAAACAAAGTAATTATTCTAAATAAGTACGCCTTTATATCCCATTATGTCTCAGTTTATGTTTGCCCTGAAAGGTACTATAGCTTAACTAGAAATAAACATTATTCATTAATATTCAGCATTTGTGTCATTATACTATTATCATGCCCACAGCATTATGTGATTGGTTACACATCACAGGCGACATCAACATGGAAGCATAAAGGTTAAAAAGTTCTCTTTTAATCAAATATATGTAAAACATAAAAAAAACTAAAGCATTACATAAAGCTTCCGTGTTAGAATTTGTATTCTTCTAAATGCTAAAGACTTTGAGATTTTCATTTCTATTTCAAATATGTATTGCTTCCAAACAGGTTATCTGTCTCCTTGATTACTGATTATCTGTATTTGGTATCAGGTAGCATGTGTCTGCAGTGCAGGAGGCTGCAGATTCAGCACCGCAGTTACAGGACTGCATTTCTGGAACCCTTGCTTTTCACGAGAGCACCACCTAATAAACTGATTATCAAAGAGAGTACCTTTACTTCACAAAACTGAAATTCAGCGATATTTCCGCTTTCCATTAAATTTCAAGGGGTGACAGTGATGTCCTGTAACCTTAGACTATAGTTATTTTTTTCTGCCTTTGATAATGGATTGCTAACCTAACCTTAACGTCATTCCCTTCATTTTCTTTATCCTAACCTTAACCTCTGTGGAATTAGACTGACTGAACAGTAACTTTCCTAACCTTTACCTCTATGGCTATGTGAATAATTTGTTTAATATTCAAATTATAACCAGACCCTACACTCCATTCCTAACTTTGATGTTTCTGAAAATGACAGCAGCAAATATGATTACATTCTGGTCGCACTCTAAATGCATTTTAAAGGTCCACATTCTTGTGTTTTCAAAGTTCAAAAGATTAAATCTTAAAAGACTAATCATCATGCAGACTAACGCTTGTGGCAGGACAACAGCGTGACTCAAAGAGTTATGGATTTAGTCACCTAACAAAACATCCTCCAGTTATAAAACTGCAGCTTCCTCTATTGCAGACACATCATATTGTTGGAATTTGCCCTGGAAAAAGCAAATTTGTCAAGCCCTAGTTGTAAATATTAAGAGTGAAAGTTTTGTTTTGCATAACATACTACCTGGTGCTTATCCTCTTCATGCTGGACACTTGTTGGCCTACTGTCTCACCTCTTCAATGGACTGTCTGTCTTGTATGACTTAGATCTGTGAATCAAAATAATTAGATTAAAAACTAATCAACATATAGTGGCAGGATTCATTCGAACATCTCCATTGCTTAGCTACAAACATTGCTGACACGTGTCTTGCTAAAGGAGGATCTACTCCAGGACTTTCACAAGCTACAAAACCTGGGACAAAATAAGCAAAGCACCGGTGCATGATTTAAAACCTGCATGTGCGGCAATGTATAAATCCCCTCACCTTGAAACAGAACACGCAAACAGAATTTGATGTTTTCTGCAGAGAGCACCTGCAGACATCATGAGCCTCAGTCTGCAGGTCACATGACCAGTCAGCTGGTCTCCGCACATCCGCCTGACCCGCTGCTGTTTACAAATCAGCAGACACTCCGACAGCAGAATGAGGAGTCCTGCATGAATTGAACAGGTACCTGAACAACACCGAGAGTCCGTAGATGCTAACTAATCACTCTCTGCTGCCGGTCGCGGTTGTGTCGCCGTGTTTGTGTGTGTTACAACTTAGTCTCGTGGTGTGCAGCGGCAGTGTGTGTGTCGGAAGTAACGGCAGGCCGCTGCGTCGGCCCCGGTTACTCGCTAACAGCCGTGCTAGCTCGCATTTGCTTCGCTGTTGCTGTCGTCTCCAGTCACATTCAGTCAACATCGACAGCTACAGCATACCACAGTAAGCTAGTTTAACTGCGTTAGCCTTCGTTTAGCTTTACTAGCTAGCACAGGGTACATGCTAGCTTAGCTGTTGTTTGGCGTCTTGCCCCGTCTGCCTCCATAATCCCGCTGACTGCCTCCTCCGTGCTGCAACAAACACGGACTCTTTGCACATTTTACGCCAAATTTGAGCTAAAATGTCAATGCCAGCTATAAGATATCTTGTCAGAACTGTGGAAAAACACCTTTCTATAGCAGCTTTGCTAACTATAGTGAGTGTTTAACCTGCTCGGTTGGGCTGGGCCGTCCTGCATGACAGGTTTAGTGATGAGTTCAGGGCAATGCAGAGGTTTAGTAACAGCTGCCTGTCTCTGTGGTTTCACTCTCCTCTTCACACTGCCAAGGTATTGTAGAATATAGAGTAGAGTGTAGAATGTAGAGTACAGTCTCTGCGGGTTATTTTGGACTACAAACATGCCACTTGGATTAGAAAGGAAGTGCAAAAGCTGTGTTGTTTACACCATACACTATACAGCCTTGCACAATCTCAGGTGAATTATTTGCACATTCTTGCACACTATTACTATTTCTGTTGCTTCACGTTACTCTTATAATTCCTTGGTTTGCTACACTTGCTGATGATTGGACTTGTGAAACTTAGTCTTTTTATCCTTCTTTAGCAAGTCTTTCAAGTTAGTGTTTCCTCTTGTGCACCATAACACCAAGTCAAGTTCCTCGTTTTTGAAAACTTACTTGGCAATAAAACTGATTCCTTTTTTTATCGTTTTACTGTGGAAAGGACTGACACTGGTCCATTGCTGAAACACTCTGCCTATTGTGTAGGGAGGCCTTTGCTGCTACTATCTGCACTAACTTGTACAGTAGGAGGAAGTAGGCTGAAGGTAATGTTGGGAAAATTTGCTGTACTTGCTGTTCCAGTCTCTTCCTTTAAGCCACAGAGTGTTTCTGGATATTAAAAGGTTTCTTCTACTTTCACGATAGGTCTTCCCTAAGTGCAATGGTTCTCAGACTTGCCTGTGATCTGTTATCCCAAAGCTACTTCCCATCTCTTAGCAATCAGCTATGAGCAGGGATTGTTTTATTTGAATAGTTTCAGGCCTGACAGAGTAGAATTATCCAGTAATTTACAAAAATGAAGCTAAGATCAGAAGAAGAACTAGCTCCTTTCAGATTTATCCTGTGACTCGTTGAGGGTGTATTGAGCCCCAGGTTAAAACATGGCTTTGCTTCTTCTGTACAGACAGATGCCTGTCAGATCTCATCTCTGGTAATTGAATCAGTCAAGACCCAGCAAGCTTACGGTATTTTGCCAAGGTTAAGTTTCCAACATGTTCTCAGCCTTTTGAGGAGCATGTGACTATTACGGCTCCTGAGCTCTCGCTATGTGCTGAAGTAGAGGCATGTGAGTTTGTTTAGCTGGGGTGTTTCTTCACTTTGACTGAGCTACAATCTGCCGCTTCAACTGCAGCTGCCAGTGACAGCTCCTCTCATCACTGTTCGCTGAATCCTCTTTGAATATTCATCCTTTAAAAAGCCTACGAGCTGATTCTTCTTCTGTATTTCTTGCCACGACTCTGACAATTTTGGATCTGAGATAAAGACTAGTGGACTGGCTCAGTTAATGGCTCTTGTTATTAGTAAATTCCTAAAAGTCTGGACTTGATTATTATGAGAAATAATAGAATGCATCTTCCAAGACTGGAGACAAAGCTGCAGTTGTAATTCAGTCGGATGTCTTTTAGTGGAAATTCTGTAGGCACTTCAGCAAACCATTTAATACAGTTGAGTAATCTGGGTTTAGTTTCAGAATAGTTTAGCCTTTGTGCCTTTAGACCAGTGAGACTGGAGCTTTTCTTTGTGTTGCAGCTGCACATGAACATGAGATCTTTTAGCGGATGGTTGTCCAGTCAATACATGGCCAAAAGCAGTCAGTGAATGTTAAAGAAGAGTTTAATTGAGTTTGTATATATCAATTTGACTGCTGCGGTGAACAACTCTATGCCTGTACTACTCAGCTGCTCTAAAATATGCTCATGAGGCTGAAGAATGTGATGCTGCCTGGTTTTGATCAAACACAAAAACAAAGAAGTGGAGGGAAGATTTAGGCTGCAATCTTGTGATATTCATGGTTACTTTCAGACTGAATATGAGTGTGAAATGATGTAGTGCGCAATAGTGAGGCTCGGTAAAAAGGCTCTGTGTATGATTTTATCGTTCAGTCCAAAGCTTCAATATTTTTTGTTTTGAAATCATGCGTAAGGTAATAACTTTGAGAAAGATAACACTCAAAAAAGTCTATTTAAGATGGTGTAATGGCTGCAATTTAGATTTAGAGTTCCAAGCATTTGCTAGTAAATCCCAGCAACAGATCTTCTACCTAAGAACAGATGGACTCATTGTTATTTGTCTGTTGATTTATTTATACATTTCATTATGTATTGATTTGATTATTTCATGAAAGATTCGTGTTTTGAATTATTGAAGTGTTTCCAGGTGCTGTGAATTAAATTATGCAGAAGTTAATTTGCCTTGATTATTATTTAGTAAAAGTTAGGATGTCATTTCACATTCGGCTTTGGTGAGAAGCAGCAGAAGGCTAAGAGAAAACTCGCTTCAAGCAAAATTGTGGTAACACGGCAAGGCCTCGAGTCTTCTACCCACATCATCTTTTGCACAGATACACATAAGACATGATTCCTCAAAGAATGAGTCGCAATGATTGATCTGTAAAGGCGTCTTTATAAGGTTTAGAATGACATTTTATTTTTGGAAAGAAGGGACAAAGCACTGGATGCCTCTGCAGGCCTGCAGGGAAAAATGTCTCTCAAAATATCTTTGACTTTGTGCAAGGCAGATTTTTGTCAGATAGTGATAATGTGAATTAATATTCTGTGCAAGATGACTATTGTTTATATTTGTAGTCACTCAGGAGACTTCAAATCTTTCATGCCAATCTTCTAAAGTAAAACTAAGAAAAACAGGCTATTATTGGAGATACTTATTCACAGCATTCGTCTGTTTCTCCCTATAGTTGTGGATTGGTTCCGATTATTTAACGGGATAATGCTGTTTTTATGAGAGAAGGGAGAAACCCCCCCATTGACTGAAGGAGAGCATTAGTCTTTGAGTAGAACAGATGTCCTAAGAAAACAGGCACATACATTATGCATATGAAATAATTTCTATTTTGATGGCGTGTGTAGCTAATTTATCGAGCAGTGTTTCATTCACATGGTTAATAGGTTTAAGAGATGCCTTTGTTGTGTTATTTCCACAATTAATAAAGTGAATGAAAACATAATGCTCTGTGGGCGCGTGCTATTCTGTAGGCCTGTGTATTAGGCTAACCATATTCATAAACATGGAATAATCCCAAGCCGGATAAAGAATGGAGGCAGAATTGGTTAACCTAGATTGTGATTTCTCACTGAGAAAGTAAAACTTTTCTGAGAACTTGACAGAAGAGTTGGCAAAGAGTTTACCTGCTCAGGATCTTATTCATATTTTTTCTTGTAATGTTTTTCTTCTGTGAATATTTAGATGATTACCTTTTTGTATGCTGCTCGACCAGACAGTATGACCTCAAATTAGTATAAGTTGGCACATTTACCAGTATGATTGTACCTCCTGAGGTCCCGCGTCCTTGCCCCAGAACTGATTTGGTGGCACGAGGGGGACTTACACAATGTTAGGCATGTTGTTTACAGTGTTGTAGCTTAGTGCTGGGCGATATGGAAAAAATCATTGTATTACGATATGAATTATTTTATACCATTATATACCACAATAAAGTATGTTTTCAGTTATTCTCTGAAAAGTTTGACATTGCTTACTTTTCTCCATGAAACTTCAACCTGTTGCTAGGGCTGGACCCGACTATCCGGTCCGATGGTGGTATGCGGATAGCTCACTGCCTCTGACCTCACGGACCGAACCGAATATTCGGGTCGTTCCTCCGTCTGTCCGTTAACTCCCCCCGCCCCCGGACGTTACGGAGCGGACCGAATATTCGTCATTAATAGGGCCCGAATATCCGGAGCCCAGAAACTGCTATTCGGGCCAGCCCTACCTGTTGCGCGTCCATCGTTCAGCACTGATGAGTTAAGTAGCATAAAGCATGTCGCAAACCCGCGTGAGAATCAAAGAACGTAAAGCAGTGTCATGTCGCAAAAACCACAAGACGGAGTTTCTTTGCGAAAAATCTTTTTTTTTCTTTAGTTTCACTCATATAAACTTAGAGTATACATAGTGACAAGAAAACACTAATACAATCGTCGCAGGCTATTTAATGATATATTTGCTGTAATAATTGATAACATTAGGTTAGACACGATAGAAGGGAAATGGCACAATAGACACTTTTCTATCGTTCTCACGATATGTATCGTCATATCGCCCAGCACTATTGTAGCTGAACAGTGTATATTAAAAGCTGGGACAAGCAGAATTAATGATATTTGGGAAGCAGTTTGCAATTAGGCTTGGTTAATTAGCTAAACTATGAGTCACTGCTGATCAATTTTCTGATAGGGAACTGGTTATTAAACAATTGTTCTTTCACTGATAACTATTAGCTATGATGTTTTAGTACATGAGTGCATGCTTTCTGTCCTGCTGGTAACTAACTTGTGAAGCTTTTCTCCGGATTATTTATAATTAAACAGGACTGTGCTATTATCATCGGCTTCATAGGGATTTTTACCCACACGTTATTGAATGTTGAATTATTTTATCTTTTACTTGATGATGTGATTTGATATATTTTGCCTCCTGCCACTGTGCAGAATATTGTGTGTACAGACACATATTACTCAACACCAGTACATTAACCCCCCCTGCAGTGTTAGATGATGTGATTACATTTTAAAGCACAGCGCCACATATATTTGCATTTATGAGGAACAGCCGATTTTCTAGAAACTACATTTCCTTAATTATTTCAGAAGCTCTGCTGTTTATGTGCTGTGAAGACAAGTCTGTTGACATTAGAATATTTAATTAATGCATTAATTTGCCTTATGTTCAATATATCACATTGAGCACAGTGGAACATCATGCAGCTCAAGTGCTTCTTGTTAATATCAGCCATTCTTCACTGACTGTAATCACTGTCAGTGTTTGATTTTATGCTGTGAAATTGGGATAAATCCAAAAAGAAGATATACTGCAGCCCTCTGTTTGATCATCATGCTACAAAAAAAAATCATAAGTATAACCAAATTGTCTGTGAAATTGACTGAAACTCTTATGAATGTTTCCTGATGTCTTCAATATTTATCAGTTTAATTCTTGCTGCTATGTTTTGTAGTGAATCTGATATCAGTGCCTTATGTAAATACTATTCTACAAATAAAACAGTGGTTTTGCTATCATCTACTTCCGTGATTTTAGAGCTACATTGTATTTTTAGGGGCATCTCAGGTCAAAGTACTCTGCTGTACTTTAGCAAATAGCATTTCTTTTATCAACCACTTTTAAGTAATCGTTCTGTTCTGTCTACAGCTGTTCTGTTGACTTTTACTACAGTGCATATTTGTTTGGCCCTTGACCAGCTTTGTCCTTTGTTTCTCCTGAAGCTGAAGGTGTCAAGTTTCATTTTTCTGTCTTCTTGCAGAACCTACTTTTTCTTCTGACTGAGGAGAATCACAAGGCTGTGGCAGTAAGTATTGAGCTCAAACCGTTCAAGAGTGTGTCGCGTTTGTTAATGATCAGCAGAGAAAATTTACAGATTTTTCCTGCACAGTTACATGAAGGGGTCAGAGGTTGGGGTCCGCTAGAGGTCACGAAGAGTCAGAAGATGCCTGTCAGCACAGTTTCCGATTGAATATCTGTGGGCCTGTCACCCCCCTAGATATTAGTCAGTTTAAAGGAAATCTGTTCCTCATCACCGGGATTTTGGGAGTTCAAAAGTCATGTGTATGACAACAGAAAAGATAACATGCTAGTTGGTAGCTTTGGTAGTTGCTTGAGTATTTGTTACTGTTTGTTATTATTGTATTATGTTGAATTAATCTGTGATTGGATTCTGATCCTCTCCTTTTTTTCTGTTTTATTATTTTTCCTCATTCTCCAGGTCCAGTTGGGTCGCGGTCATGCAGCACCCCAATTTTGAGACCCCTCACCCACTCCAGACTGACGAGCAGCAGGAGACGGGCTTTGACCCACTCAACAATTTTAACAAGAATCACAGCAGTACGTCAACTCTTTGCACCTTCCAAACCCTTTTCCTGTGACCTAGATCCATATCGTAATATACCAGTTGGCTCCTTGATTAATTTTAAAGAAACTGACTAGATGCTTTTGAATCATTTCATGAAAGTACTCCCATCAGGCCCTTCTAAAGATGTATTAAACCTGCTTTTAGAGTGATGGATATGCTAACAGATGCTCGGACCAATAGACAAGGTGTAAAGTGAAAGATGTAGCGATGATAAGTTAAGGTTCATAATAGAGATAATAAAAAACAAATTCTGAGCTGACTGAAGCGTGAGTCACAGACGGGGCTGGCAACACCCCCGGGCTGAGGGTGTTTTTATGTTTACGTGTGAGAGAGAGAAAATGTTGGGGGCTGGCATGTTGTGGAACTGATGAATATTCATACTGAGTGTCCCTGTGGAATGATCTACTCCTGTAACTAATGTTGATAGACAGCTTTCCGACTTGAATGCATGTTCACCTGCAGGCCAAATTAGACTTATTACCGCCAATAAAGAGGAAGAGGAGTATGGTGCTTCACTTTTTGTCATCGCTTTCCCTGCTTCTGGCCCTTTTTTTGCTCGACTGTGTGGTTTGCAAAAGAATCAAAAAATGATGATGACTCATATGGAAACAGTAAAAAAGACAGTTACTTGTTATCGTTGTAAAAGTTTTTTATGGTCTCCTAAGCTTTAAAAAATATTGATTTCTACTTTCACTCCTGAACACTTGTTGCTCACATCTCCCTCTTGTGCTTGTGTCTGTTTCATCAGGAGGATCTCTTGACAGCAGCGCTCACTCACAGTCTCAGTCGACCTTCCTCTCATACAGGTGAGCTTCTACCAGTATCTTCTTTTGTGGTTGTGTTGTTGGCGCTTGGTTCAAAACACTACTCCAGCGTCTTGGTTTACTGCTGGATGACACTTTAGATAGAACACTGTGCCCAATTTGGGTTGAGAAGCTCATAAATCTCCTCATCCTCTGCCTCCCCTCCCCTGTGCAGGAAAGAATGGGATGACTTGTTCCTCAACAGTAATTACCTGGCCAGGATCCGGCAGGCAGGCATCAACGGTCGACTGAGGAGCAGCCGCTTTCGGAGCGTGTGCTGGAAGGTAACTGCCAGATGGATCAAGCAGTCTATCGAGTTTGATTAAAGGGGCTTTGGAAGGAGTGCGGTTCTGGCAGCTTGCAGGCCTTTTTTTTGGTGGAAATGTCTGCCTAGAGTTTAGTTCTGAAAGTTTGAGTTCTGAGAAAGGAACGCTCGTTGGGGTAGAATGGACTCACCTGTTCATTGTGTGTCTGCAGTTGTACCTGGAGGCTCTTCCAGAGGATAGGGGGCAGTGGATCAACAAGACCAAGGAGCTGCGGGCCCAGTATGAGAAGATCAAGGAGACGGTGAGAGCGCCTCTCTGTGGCCATTTTCTTCAGTGTATTGAAAAATCAATCATATGGAGCATTTTGGCTTTTTTTCTACATATAGAGGTCAGACTTAGTAATTAATTGTGTTAAGTTCTTAATTATTAGCATCACTACACAGTCACTGGCATTTTACACAGAATAGAACTTAAAACTATTTATATACCGCTACAGTTAATGATACTGCTTACGATATAGTCATGCATTTTTAGCAGTGCAACCCCTGAGGAAGTACGTCAAGTCAAGACAGTATATTTTATATAGCACATTTAAAACAACAGCTATTTCAGCAAAGTGATTTCCAGTAAAAATGGTTATGATTTGCATTACAAATTAACCCAGCAAGTTTAAATATTAGGGTTAAGACCCTGTGGTGTTATGTATGGTGTGATATTACCTGATTATATGTTAGGAAGTAAAATCCTACAAAAGATAAATAAAACTGTATTTCAATTGACCATAACATATATATGGGCTGAGACCCTATAGTGGTATTAATTATGGAAAATAACCTATCTAGTGTAATAATCTTGCTAGATCCCTGCGATAGTTTAAAATATGAAACTTAACATAACTAATATTTATATTAAGGCTAAGACCTGACAGCATTAGCAATAATGGAGATTAACCTGATGAATTTAGAGCTGAAATTTTGAACCTAATAAAAAATACAAAAAAACCCAACAAATCCAAGGATTTCCTGGATCCCTGACAAGCAAGCTTTGTTTTTATTATTATTTAGTTTAGGGCTGCCACAAACGACGCGTCGACGAATCGCCTGAGCACGATACGTCATCAAAAGCGGAAGTGAGCGCGCAATGCAACAGAAATCACCGTCCGAATGGAGCGCGGAACACGCATGGACATCCGCGCTGTATCGTGCATATATAGTATATGCATATATTATATATGCACAATACAGCGTGGACATCCGCGTTTACGATACAGCGCGGACATCCGCGCCGCATCGTGCATATACTATATATGCACGATACAGCGGGGATGTCCATGCGTGTTCCGCGCTCCACTCGGACGGTGATTTCTGTTGCATTGCGCGCTCACTTCCGCTTTTGATGACGTATCGTGCTCAGGCGATTCGTCGACGCGACGTTTGTGGCAGCCCTAATTTAGTTATTCATGAATGATATTTGGAAGTGACCACGTATCTGTCAGAGGCTGTAACTGATGGCTGTCCATTGTCTTTTTTTTGTTTGCTTGTTTTTTTTTTTTGTCACAGCACATCACAAACCCCCGCAAAGCTGCAGGCCAGCAGGACTTGGTGGTCAACAACCCACTGTCCCAGGATGAGGGGGTGAGTGTAAATTTATTAGTTTGAATTTGAAATGAAGCTCTGTGTGTGCAGTGCCCTTCCTCCATCTTTGTTTTCATCACTCAGCTGTTTCAGATTTGCTTGTAAAATTTATGTGTAAAGTTTACATTCCTTTCATACTGTGTAATTATATGTTTAGACAATGTCAATGATTGCTATTGCTTCATTAAGCACAACTTCTCAGTAACTTTTTGGAGGTAATTATTAATTTTATGTTAATTAAAGCTAACTAACAAAACTAACAAAATATCAAAAAGCTTATTTAATTTTTTGTCCAAACCTTTATTTGCCCTTCTTTTATCAGAGGGCATTTTTGGATGTTTTTATATTTGGCCTTGTTTTATTATCCCTGTCTAGTTTCCCTTTTGTTTTATGATCTCTGCTGGTTTTTATGATCTTCATTTATGTTTTATGATCTCTGTTACTTACTGAATGTGTTTGAGTCTTCTTTGTTTGTTAAGCACTTGGTAACTTTGTTAAGAAAAGTGCTATATAAAGTATGTTTTTATAAAATTTATTTTTTTTTTTAATCTGAAGGTTATTTGCTTTGCACTTTTTTACTGAATGATGACACTTAGAAAGCCACTAAAAATGACTGAGAGGCAAGAAAGACCTTTATTGGCTAGCATGGAAAAGTCATCATACTTTCCCAGTAAATTTGTTAAAATATCTTGGAAATGGAATCAGTGTTCAGTCAGTATGCTTCTCTATAATTAAGTCAAAGTAAATGATAGGATTTTTAGTCACCACAGCTGGTTGACAGAACATAGAAAATGAAAACCCCTTGGCACACAAGCAAGCAATTTAATTCATATTAAAGAAGTTTCCAGTAACTAATGAATGTTGACTTTGGTTTAAACTTAAGACAATTGAATCTGCCTAGAAACTCAGCACAACTGCTTTAACTCAAATAGAATCCTCAAACCTTTACCTCTGTTTTTCTTTTAATTATTACCAAATCACATATTTGTTTCAGGAAATTGTTATGTAGTGTTTGATCAATTTCTGCATAAAATACTGTTGAATTCCACCAAAGTGGCTGGATACTTTAGCAGGTACAATTTCTGTCTACTAACTAACTAGACACTTAAGTTGGTTAAAGAATTACTTTAAAAGTTTTAAGTGTGCTATTTGATCTGTCTTCTGTTGATGGATGGACTTAAAAAAAACATCATTTAGTCACTAAACTGGTATTGTTCTTAATTAATGTAGCAACACAGGCATTACGTTATTACTTTCTGACTCCATCTTACGTCTTCCTGTCCCATCCAGAGCCTGTGGAACAAGTTCTTCCAGGATAAAGAGCTGAAGGGAATGATCAAGCAGGACGTGTTGAGGACGTAAGTGTCTTTGTCACTCTGTGTATTTGTTTTCACCTGTCAACATGAAGTAAGTAACCTTATGCTCTCTATTTTTTTTTCATTTGTATAAGATTCCCAGAGATCCGTTACTTCCAGGACGAGGATGTGAGGACCAAGCTGACGGATATTCTCTTCTGCTACGCCAGAGAAAATGAACAGTTACTGTATAAACAGGTAAGATCACACATTGCCCCAACAGTAGATTGACAGAGTTTAAAGGTGAAACTTGTAAATCTTTGCTTATTTGAAAATGGGTCCTTCCTCCTCTGGGTGGCTTTTCTCAGAGAGTCATTGTGTTGATAATCCAGGCATGTGTGCGGGTGTGGACTTGACAGTGCCCGATGAGCTTCGACAGAAGAACAAAATGCCTTTGTAACCTAATCATTATCAGTGTCTCTAACAGGTGCCAGTGAATGAATAGATGGCCAGTACAGCATCTTTTTTGCAAACTGGAAGTGACACGTGGCCGAGCAGTGGCTAACAATATCTAAATTAAACCTGTCATCACGGATTAGAAACCTCGTGCATCACTATTAAAGAAAGACTGACCACAAATGAACCATATTTTCTCTCTTTCCCCCCTGCCTTATACGTCTCAACCTCCTTCTGCCGCTGTCTGTTTTTCTTTTCTGTAGGGGATGCATGAGCTGCTGGCTCCCATAGTGTTTGTGCTGCACTGTGACCATCAAGCCTTCCAGCATGCCAGTGAGACGGCCAGTCCCAGGTGAGTTTGTACTCAATATGAAACTGAATCTGTCACTCTTTAGGTGCCATTAACACCATTTTTGACCTGCCACTGCACCAGTAGCTTGTGCTCTTGTCTGAAGCCAACATAGCTTTGCATTTACAAAGATGAAATGTAAAGGGGTCTGTCTTTTTTCACAGTGAGGATATGAAGTGTCTGTTGAACCCAGTGTACCTTGAACATGATGCCTAGTGAGTACACTAATTTCAAGTCGTCAGATTTAAGAAATTTCATTGCTTACTATAACTGGAAATGTTTTTGTCTGTAGTGCCATGTTCTCACAGCTGATGGAGACGGCAGAGCCGTGGTTCTCCAGCTTTGAGAGGGAAGTGAGGAAGGTCAGTGTCAGAAACTGCTTTGGACTTTTTAATTACAACAATTGTTTGTGCAATGTAAAACAACATCACCTGATTGCACTGTCATGATGGCATGTCATGGCACTCAAAAGTTATAATCCTGATAATTTTAATAAAAAATGATTTGGTGACACAGGTGGTTACCATGGTAACAGCAAGTGCAGGTTAATAATATGGCAAATACACATTGAGCAGCTGTAGTTGAGCAACAGAAAAAGCAACTTAATCTGTATTTGATATCTGTGTCTTGGACTCAAACAGATCCATTTTTCATAAAGACTTCAGGAGCTGCTATCTAGGGCTGAAAAATCAATCAATTCTAAATCAAAATTGCAATTTTAAACAATGCAATTAGTAAATTGCAAAGCTGCAATTTAATCTATATTTATATTAGTCTATATTATTTATGACTCAATTTTGAAACTGTCATGTCAATCATGCCGCCCCCCTTGTATGACTGTTTTGATGTTATTTCCTTTGGTAATGCTCCATCACACATTTTAAATCTATTACATGGTGAGTATTGAACTTATGTCGCAAATCAAATTGCAATATCTGCTGAAAAATCACAATTAGATATTTTCTCCAAATCGTTCAGCCCTATCACTATCTGATTTCATGCTGCACACAACATGATTGTCCATATCAGGGCACCGTAAATATGTTTGCCGGCAGAAGAGTTGGAGGTGTGCAGCCTGTCACTTGAAACTCTTCATCTGTCTGCTCACTGTGGCTGTTCTTGTTACTCCCTGCATTATTTAAACTGATCTACTGTCAAAAACAATGTGCAGAAAAGTCACTGTCTTGTTTCGTAGATACATTTTTGATGGATCACAGTCACTGATAAAGTAAATGTGTTTTTTTTGATTCAAGAGAAATTAAATATCCTTATCAGATTATTACATCAATCCAGGAGACTGTAAAGCTTCTTGAGGCAAATATAATTTAAAATATTATAAATAATGTGATATAGTGCTATATAAATAGAACTCACTGAAACTAATAGATTTCTTGTGACTGTCTCACAACAAAAGCCATCAGGTGTCCTTCCAAATGGAGGTTTTTAATCTGTACTAGCAGCATTAGGAAATGTTGGGTTTGCACCAGTCATAACCTGATTAATCTTAGCTATTGCTGCAGGAGTAGGACAGTAAAC
Source organism: Amphiprion ocellaris (assembly GCF_022539595.1). Lineage (NCBI taxonomy): Eukaryota > Metazoa > Chordata > Actinopteri > Pomacentridae > Amphiprion > Amphiprion ocellaris. The sequence continues at coordinate 12,547,506 of NC_072780.1, forward strand.
AGTGGAGCAATGAAATAAAATTGGATTATATACTGCATTGTTTCTCATAAATCCCTAGTGCTCTGGTTGCCAATTTGAATCCAGCTGCCACTAACAATAACAACTACTATATAGAAAGGTAATTACTCTGTGTGCATTTATTAAATGTGTATTGCAGGAAAAAGAGTTGACCATAAACTGTATAAAAATAAGACTAGATATAATTAAAATATTTGTAGCAAACAGCAAAAAACTGCAAATTTTGACAAGCTTTTGTTTTGACTCATAATCGGATTCTTACAAAAAGAGGTTATTGTTCCTCATCAGCATATGTATTGAATGTTGGTCAGTCAGATGCTGCTGATTGATGTTTATGTAATGATTTGACAGTTATGTAATAATCTTCTCCCTTAGGGTAAAGAAGAAATGCTGACCAGCATCCCATTTGCTCGGCCCCAGGATTCAGGGCCATCTGTTGCCATAGTGACCAAAGTCAACCGCATCCAAGACCAGCTTGTGAAGAAGCATGACATAGAACTGCACATGCACCTCAACCGGCTGGAGATCGCCCCGCAGATCTACGGCATGTCAGTATTCACACCTTAAGCCAATCCGATTGTTTTGTTGACCCGCAGCTGCACACAAATGCAGTTTAACCTGTTCGTCTGTGCCTTCAGCCGGTGGGTTCGTCTGCTGTTTGGCCGTGAGTTTCCTCTTCAGGACCTGCTGGTGGTGTGGGATGCCCTGTTTGCTGACAGCATCACTCTGGACCTGGTGGACTACATCTTTGTGGCCATGCTGCTCTACATCCGAGACGCTCGTACGCTCCATTTATTACTTAAATAATCCAATAATGCCATGTGTTGTCTTTGTAGCATGTAATTTCATAAGACACACTTAACTGGAAGAATGTGATTTACTCCGCCTCATTTAATCAGATGGAGTCATAGTGCTCTAAATAGAATACAGTCGATTTTTTTCCCTGCCATTCATGCAAAGCAGGGTTGTAGTTTAAGCTCTAATGTTAGCAAACATCCTCCCTGTCTTCTAATAACAATCCATGCAGCTAAATGACAGATGCCAATCAACCAAATGCAAATGGATGTTGCATTTCGAGCATCTTTCACATGCAAGACTACAAGGAAAACCAAAATACAAAGTTCTAATGACTGAACTTATTAGGACATTGTTATCTGCAGCCATGTAGCATTGTTAGAGCTATATGTTCTCAGAATAATGAGTGAGCTGTTCATCAGAGAGGTACATTTCTGAGAGATATTCTGAAGGGACAGTTTGATGGAAACACTTGTGTGGCCCAAATCAATTTTTATTTTTTTGTATTGAGTGCATATCATAACAGATGAGTTGAATAGGGAGCATAGTGATCATGTGGGAGGATTGTCCCCTGCTAGAAACAACAGCTTGTGTCCTTTGGTGTGTTATAGCAGCACACAGAGACTGTTACCAGATTTAAATTTCAGAGATTCTATTAAGTTCTGTATTTCTTTTTCAGTCATTGCTAGTAACTTCCAGACCTGCTTGGGCCTGCTAATGCACTACCCTCCGATAGGAGACATCAACGCTCTGCTGCAAAAGGCTCTGTTCCTCCGAGATCCCAAAGTAAGTTAACATTACACTGTCATAAATAAGTGGAAGACTCCTTATACATGTTGTTACTGCAAGCAGCAGTTATGTAGCTACTTTATTACTCTTAAATGTTCTGGAAGTCTTGGTGTGTAGCTGCTTGAAATGAAGAGGAGAAATATTAAAAAGAAAACAGGAACCAAAGAGCTTGGAATTGCACTCACTATACCTGCTCACACTTCTTTTACTCTGTAGTTAATGCAGATGATATGACACATGACACAAAATGATTAGTCTTGTTTTCTTGCATAGGAAGTAGAAGACTTACAGAAGTGAAACACTTACCAACAAACCAACCAGTGGGCTGAGATCTCTCGAGCAACAGTCATGTAGCGTAGACCAAAAATGTCCTGTAGTATTGTGGCAACAGGAAAAAGCACTTGGGTGCAAAAACGTGAAGTTAAATTTGGCAGCAGATGTTTCGGTTCCTCTCGCTTGAGTGGTAACATTTTAGTGATTTCCAGACACTTACAGTAAATATAGGAAACACAGCTGCAATCAATGAAGCAGTCATTGCAGTTAATAAAAAAGGAAGTTGCACAGATATATACTAGTACATGTTTAATATTTGCATGTAATGATTGGGTGTCTGTGTTTGTAATCCATGAATACAGCATTTTAATCTTAAACCTGTAACATTAAAATAATATCAGGGATATTTAGACAGTCAAAGATAGCTAAAGCTGTTTGGCTATTTTACCTAAAGCAAATATGAAACACAGTGACCAAAATACTCACACCACACCTGACACAGAAACCCCAGTTCCAGTCTACATATGAAAATAAATTTATAAGAGGTGGAACAATGTGGAAAAGCAAGACATTCTTTTTTGTTGTGTATATTAAGGTAAATATGCAAGTCAGGTGTTTATTTCAAGCCAGTGGTCAGTCATTGAGTAATTTAATTTACACATACAGTTGTGTGTTATATGTGACTGACTGTGTTTACATGGACTTGAGAATCGCGGTGAAGGTATAGTCCAAAAGAAATGGGGATACTGTTACATTTATACATCTTAGCCTGGTTTCTGACTGATGCTGACTTCCTGAATAGATGCAACTTCAGCCATGTCATGTAGTTTTGTGGTATCTTTGTGGCTCATATCTGCATTTCTTCTGTAAACTCCACACTTTCTAGCAAACATGCAACATTTCCCACTGCTGCCCAGTTAGCACAACACTATGGATGCTGTCACCTGTAACTGAGCTGGTTTTCATAATGCCACTGTTCCTCAGTTTCCTCTGGTCTCATGAATGATTTAACTGTGTCACACTGCTGCTAAAGGAAAGCCCTTCTCATATGGAAATGTTCACTTTACTCATCAGGGTCACTGATCTTATCAGGGCCTCAGCTTACCACCATTCCTATTTATGTTATATTATAAGTACAGTAGCCATGCTCTGAAGTAGCAACCAGCCTGAAAATCTTTCAGGGTTTGTTTTTTCATTGCAAATTGACAGAAGTTGTTTTGCTCAATATTTCATCTAATGTAATACCTAGGTTGCCCCAACTGAAGGTAGTGTATCAAAGTTGAAACAGGATTTCTAACAAACCTGTGAGGCAATTACGAATGTAGCCAAGCTTTACATGGTGTATGTCTGCAGCTAGCTTGAAGCATTGCCTCTTGCAAAAAAAAATTGCTTATTTAGTTTTGTGTGTTCTTTTTCAATTTTTGCACGTAGCCCAGATTTGCTTTAGCTTTCTAAATGCCAGCCGTATAGCTGTTTTGAGACTTTAAGCCTTTTGTTTTGTGGTTGTTAACCTTTCAGTAGACCACTATTATGTTCAAGAGGAAAATCCCCATCCTTAGTCTGAATATGAAAACATTGTAGTTCCTGAAATGACACTCCCTAATCGTTGTTGCTGCTTCCTCTTGCAGCAATATAAGTGTTTGAAATGTTAGGCTTTGTAACTGCAAGACAGCGAGGTGAAAAGAGAATTTGATGTTGATACTTTTAGAACTTGTGGTTAGTTAATGTGAAACTATACTGAGTTGCTTCATGCCAAAACCTAGTTTTAGTTCTGAAATGTAAAACAGGTATTCAGAAGCTAAAGGAGAGCTGCTATGTTTTGCCAGTATCTTCCAAGTGTGAGAACTGTTTTTCTGTTGCACACTTGTTTCATTATTTCTGTTTATGTGGAGAAGATTGTCATTCTTCCTTTCATCTTGACATGTAAGCCAGGTCTTGCTGTATATGCAAGTGAAATCTGACAGCGGCAGATCTTTGACCTTAACTAACACCTCACTGTCTTGGTACAAATTATCTTTTGTCCCTCCTCCAAATTCATTGACCTGTACGCCCAAACACTACAGCTCACCACACTCCTGTCCACTAATCTGCTCGGATGAAATTTCAGGAAGGTGATGATCCGACATGACAGTGTTTCCCCAAGGTGAATGACCGTGTCGCACCACGTCCACATCTTATTTACACCTGGGGGAGCATCATCCCTAATAACAGGAGAAGAGGGGGCAGGATAGAGGCTTGTTACTCATAAGTACTGACTCAGAAACACATGTTTGCTTGTTTACGTAGTCATGCATAGACACAGATTTTAGGTTTATTTGGTTATGATAGTTGTATATCACGCATAGCAGAGGCCCTTTTTTCTGACTTGTAAATTTGCTGACCCTAAAAACTGTTTGTGTTCTCCCTGCTTTTGTAGAACAATCCACGCCCTGTGAACTACCAATTTCAGCAGAACCTGGATTACTACAAAACACGAGGGGCTGACCTGATGAACAAGACCCGGTAAAATACAGACACAGCTATTATCTCTAACATGTAAACATAGCCATGGAAAGCTTGTACTTTCATCCTCTACTAGTAACAGAGGTTGAGGTTCATTTAAATCCACCTTGACTGCAACAAATTTCAACTTTTAGCAGTTTTCACACTTGATAAAAGCACCGAAATGTGCAAAACTTAACACTCCACCATCCGTCTATGTGTTCCATTCAGGCATAAATTTGCCAAAATCTAGCTAGACATGTTTAATACATAATGCTTATAGTGCATCTGTAATAGGTTTAATGTAGTGTTGGTTCACTAACCCGATAAATCTGCCTGCAGCTTTTTTTGTAAAAATACTAAAGTGTTTTAGTTCAGTTTTACAACAACTGTTGGGCATTCACTAATTTAGAATGCCCAACAATAAGTTGTTTATTACAAACTCAAGTCTTACAGTTTCACTCTTGCTTTTGATCAATTTTATTTACTTATCGTTTTATTTATTAGTGTTTTTAAAATTGATATTATTTATAAGTTTCTCTCCTTATTTACACATTATAGTCTATTTCATTGATCTTTTTTTCACTGTGCTTTATATTTTTGATCTTATTTTGCTTGTTCTGAATTTTGACTTATCCTGCCAATGGTGTTTCCTAATTGTGTATCCTTAGTTCCTCTTTTATTGGGTCCTTCATTTATAACATAATGTTTATGTAGGTGGGTATGCTGGCATTGTTTTTAAAGTTAAGTTTTATTCTATTTGTTCTGTCAAGCACTTTGTGTTGCCTTTCATTTGATTGAAAAGTGTTAAACTAATTCTGACTGAGTGATTGAGACCGTTGATTACTTGTCTTTTTTCTGAGATTGATTTTCTGACAATAGAACTTTGAAGTTTACTTCCTTTGGAGAACCTCAGTGAACTCTCACAGCCCACCTTTTGGAGAGTTCATTAATGTAGTAATAGTGCTCCTACTTGTAACTGGTTGGTGGTTCTGGCACCCAAAAATATACACATAAAACGCATGTGTTTGGTTGTTCACTGTGATGGATGAACCATCTCAAGGTAATTTCAAGTTTCTGCAAGTGAATTTAATTTTACAATTTCATACAATACGAATAACTGGCTGCCTGGAAGGTAGGACACAAGGTAGGAAGTGTTAATACAAGTATAGGGTTTGGGTAATGGTAGCTAGATATTCAAAGTTTGTTGGTACGTTTTCAAGGGGCCAAAACAAAAGTATGTTCCTGTGAATCCTGAGAAGACTGTTGCTCTCTTTTTTATTGTTCTCTTAAAAAGTGATTCTTATTGCTGCCTTTCCAGGTCCAGTTCCAGTGCAAAAGCTGCTCCCCTCAACATCAACAAAGTCTCCAGCAGCCTGCTAAGCTTCGGCAGGAAGCTGATCGCTCCAGCCATGTCGGGTGCATCCAGTGGCGTTTCACCAATCAACAGCGAGGTACACTCCTCCTCTTCGTCCTCCTCGTCCACCTCCCCTGCCTCTGCGCCTGCACCCATCCTGCCACACCCACTGGCCGAGCCACCCACCCCAGTGCAGACCCAGACCCAGACCCAGACCCAGGTCCAGGTCCAGGCCCAGAATCAGCACTACCGCCTGCTCAAGTCGGAAAGCATGCCAGTCCACCTCAGCAAAGGTGAGCAGCAGGACGCCAGCTCAGGGAAGCTGCATTACAGACAACGCAGCTCATTCCCCGTCTACGAATGAGCATTTTTGTTGGCAGTTTTGTACCTGGTGAATTATTTGCATGCGCAGTTTAACACTGATGATCTGAATACCTTCAGGCATTGGTTTGTGTGGTTGTGGCAGCATCAGCTTTGACTCTCCTGTCTGTTAGATGGAGATTCTGGTGGAGTGTCTCAGGTCTCTCACCCAGCCCAGACTCACACTGACACACAAGGTAACTGCTACCATGGCAACCGCTTGTGTGACACGCCCCCTCATTTGTTCATGCTTTTCTCGCTGCCATCGCATGTCTTAGCAAGTGTGTTGCTCGTTGTTTGTTCATGTGTTCCTGGTGCTAGTTAGATTCATATTACAGCTAACAGACATTAGTATCTACTGCATGTGATACTGAGCTCTGACCAGCAGAGGGAGATCACAGCTTGATAGCATGTTGGAAAGTCTGCTGTTAGTGCTGCTTTGAACCTGTCACGTGTTCCTGCCTTGTTTCTGGATCACAATAGCTGTAAATATTGATTTGTTGTTTGTGTGTTGCCAAGTTTGCCCATTTTCTGTGCACAGACAAAGAAGAATGCAAAGAGAATGTTTTGTCTGTTGAGTAGTTTGTAGACTAACTCTTAATCAATCTTATGAATTGATTACTTACCTTTGCATTTAAATGATGCATTAATAAAAATCATTCATAGAGCAGCAGCAGGAGCTCTGATTTGTCTGAATCTACATATGACTCCCGTCAGCCTGTAACAGCTGGCCTATCAGAGCTCCTGCTGCTGCTCCGTGGGTTGGCAGACAGCTGCATATCTTTACATTAGTTAGGAGAGATCACGAAATGCAAACTCTGGGAAATGAAATATATGACAAGTAGAATAATTAGTGTATGGAGTAACTACAAATAAAAGTTCAACTGTGGATTTTTTTTGTTGTACTTTAAAATTCACTTATTAATTCAGCATTCGAAGGCAGAAGCAGGACGTATAACTATTAATTAGCTAATTTAATCCTGTTTTTTTGAACTTATGTAAATCCAAATTTAATGAATCAATTTGTTCTCACTTTTTTATATTTAACACTTTCTTGATTATAATTTAGCACTAAAAAAATCTGTAATTATTCCAGTGACATGCTCCAGGTTTCACATTTTTTTCTTCTACCCTTCTTCTCCTTATTTAAATACTATTAGATACTAAAAGAACTTAACTTCAACATCTATTTATAGGATTAAGCCTCTTCTTTTGATCTCCTTAACACCATTATTATTGAGCTTGAACCACAGTTTGGCATTGAAAAAAAAATCTTGATTTCCAAAGCCTACTTGCAATTTTTGCTTTGGAAACACCTGGTGAAAGTTGCATTTTGTGTTAAGCATCATTGAATCAAACATCTAAGCTGTGCTGCTGTAAATGCAAATACAGTTTAATCACAGCTTTTCCTCCGTGGTTCATCTTCCTAATGTCTCTAATAGTTGGCCTTTTCCCTCCATCTTTCTGTTGCTCCTTCAGGGCAAAGCTCGAGGACAGTCAGCTCCTCCCCCAGCATAGAAAGCCTCTCTGGTGGGCGGGGTCAACCCACCGCCTCCCCACCTCTTCCCCTCTCCAGAGGGAGTGATGTCAGCACTTCCTCTCCGCCACTCTCCGCCACCAAGAAGGAGTCTTTCTTCAACATCACTCGCTCTCGATCCCACAGTAAGACCATGGGCAAGAAAGACATGGTGAGCTGTTTGACCTGCTGTCTGTTCTAATAACCTTTCATCTCTTTACCTCTGTCAGCCTGTCTGCATGTCTGTGAGTCTCTTTGGTTCTCTGTTTATCTCACTTTTTGATCTTCTCTCACAGCTTCAACCTTAATCCCTTCACCACAGGTTTCCCCTTAACTTTATCATTTCCTGGTTTGTGTGTGTGTGGGTGTGTGTGTGTGTGGGTGTGTGTGTGGGGTTATGTACAGGAGGAGGATCTGGAAGCACAGGTATCTTTCCTACAGGGCCAGATCAACGACCTGGAGGCCATGAGCAAGTACTGCGCCAAGATGATGAATACACACATCTGTGAGTTCATTTAGCTACAGATGGTCAGGTCACCATGTTTAATTTTCAGCATCCAAACACAAAATTAGCATTATTAAAAACAATCCTAAACATGCTCACTTACAGCATTTTAATCTAAATACTATGACAGGATTTAAGTTTGTATAAAAATAACATAACATTTCATGCCTGATATCAAATATTCTTTGGTTGTTTTTTTTCCCCCAAATTGCAAGTTAATTTTTTCATTGTATCATTACATTCCCTATTATTTCATTTTTTAAAAATGTTTGCACACATGCATACTTTGAAATCAGGGGTGTTTGTTATATTGCATTTAAACAAACGCAACTGCTACATTTTTAAAATTTTTTTTTTTTTTTGCTCAGCTGTGTGATTTTTATCTATGTATTTTACACCTGGATCACAGATGAAAATTGACAGTGTAATGCAATGCAGTGTAGATAGCAAGGAGGAAATGATTTTGGTTTCCTCGTTCCAAGTCATTTCAATTATTCATTCAGCCAGTGGGGGAATTTTTACCCATGGAGGAATGAATCATTTTGTGGGTGGTTACATAACTCAGTGACTACTAATTTTTTCTCCACAGGTAAAATCCAAGAAGTGATTCTCCAAGAACACCTGGAGAAAGAGGATGAAGTCTTGGTGTCACTGGCTGGACTCAAACAGGTATGAGCTGATATTGTAAGTGTGAACAGATATGTGTGGGGGTTTTTTGTAATAATACTCACTTTATCTTGGTCATACTTCATCCTGTCAGATAAAAGACATCCTTAAGGGGGCGCTGCGCTTCAATCAGAGCCAGCTGGAGGCTGAGGAAAATGAAGAAATCACCATCGCTGATGATCACTACACCTCCACAGCAGCTGCGGAAACTGATCTAAACACCAACAGTCACCATAGTGACCATCAACAGCGAGGAAACAGCCGTCCGAGCCGAGATTGTGATCTGGAAGGGAGCGCGAGCACGGACGAGAAAGAGGAAGAGGAGCAGGCAAGGACTCCACCTGAGCAACAGGTAAATAGTTGATCAACTGTGGGAAATATACTACAACCATATACATCCATGTGCTCAATACTATGTCTGGGCAGAAATTGATGTCATATCTGAAAACTTATGTATTACTGCTCACAAGAAAATGTATTCAATTACCACCTCATGGGAATGTTTTGAGAATAAGAGCTCTTTTTCAGACAAGGAACATTTCAGATGATAGTCAAACAGTCCTCTACTAAGCTGATGAAGTACTGCTGTGTGCTTTCTGCAACTCGATTGCTATTAACTGCAGTTAATGCTCAGTTCAGACAGGATTGGTTTTCAGTCATCTGGTGTAATTGTTTGACCTTTTGATCCAGGAATAAGTACACTTAAATCTGATCATTTTCATGTCTGCAAGTCACATGCTGTGGTCAAATTGCTCTTAGTATTTGTACCAGCATTGTCTTGTTTCCAGGATTAGACCGCGTGACACCAAGTCTCTCTCACTGTGAATGAAACATTTAATACAGCGACTGCATCATTAAAATGCTCAGTCACACGCTCCAGTGAGTTTTGTTGCATTTGAATACATTGAGGTTTAATGCTGGGAAAGTAGGTTGTACATGTTTGGTCCATGTGCACGACTTTTGACTATCTTATTCTCATGTGTGCAGGTGGCATCTTCTCTGGGCTCGGAGGGTAAGAACTGGGACGATTACATCCTCGTGTCCCAGGATGGAGACCTACAGGCTGAGGGTGGAGGAGGAGGAGGAGGTGGAGGAAGGGCTGCTTCTGATCGCACTCCTCCAATCAGACGAGGTCGCGGCATGGTGCGACTGGAGCCCGAAGGCGCCGTCGGGACTTTCCACGACCCCCTGATGGCCGGCACCACCTCGGGCTCCTCCAGCCCAGACGAGGGCTCCACCCACAGCAAGGACTCTGACTTTACCATAGTTAACCCGAACGACCTGTGAATGAGCGAGTCGCCCCTCCTCTCCTGCTCTTGTACCCGTGCTGTTTCATATCCCCTTCAGGGGGTCTGATAAAACAAAAAACTGACTTGGAATCAGAGAGGGGAACCTGCAGTTTTTGGCGGAGAGTCGCCAAAACTGCTATCAACTTAAAAATTGCACATGTGGACTGTGACACTCGGAGTCACAAATACCTTATATTCTGTCTCTTTAACTGTCATCTGTGCCACTTCAGTCCTGTCTGAGCTGATGCTGTATGCTGTCTCATCTACCTAATGCCTGTCTCCTCATTGGGCCTTTCGTGGCTCCCATCCAACCTCACACCTGTCGATCAAGATGTTTTATTGTAGTTCCCTGCTCTACAGAGAGAGGGTGCCATTGAACTGCTTACCCCATCACTACATGATCACTCTAAAGAGTTGGACCTCAAACTGCAATTTACCTTCAGGGGAGGACTGTCTTCTCTTACTGTACTGATTGGGAGTGTGATGCTTTCTTCTGAATGTGGAGATGTGGCCATACCTCGGCCTGCGTTATGTCTGTGTGTCTGTCTGTCTGCGTCCTTACAGAGGAAGCTGTCTTCTCTGATACTCAAAGGAAAGAAGGATGGTGTCCTCATGTCCGTTGTCGAGGGCAGCTTTCTCCCCCTCCTAAACCAGTGCCTCAGACCATAATTCTTCTCTTAGCCAAACAAAACCTAACTCTGTGATCTTATGCTTTTTTTTGTTATTAGTTTTTTTCAGTTTTAAAGAAAATATTTTTAACACTTTAGACTTTTAATTTCCCAGAAAAAAGTTATTAAATTATCAAAGAAGTCTGTTTTTCCTTAGTTTTTTTTTTTTTTTAATCGATTCCAATGTGGACATTTTAATGTGATAATTGATAGTTTTTGTTTCCCACATTACAAGACCGTTGTTCTCGTGTTCTGTGAAAATGATGTAAAGCAGCACACAAAGAATGTCCCTCTAGCTGCCCATTCAGCATAATTAACCTTAGACCAATAAAACTACATTGCTCTTGCTACACAATGAAGTTCTGTTGTCTGATTGGAGGATGCTTTGCTTGCTTTTATGACACTGAGGTAAAAGTTTGTGCTGGTGTTTGTCAAAGCACACAGTGCTGCTGTATAATATGTTTTTTATACCGATAAGCGTCAAACAATTAAATTCTACTGAACCTTGGAAACAGCATTTGAGATAATGGTCTCAGCAAGATCCACTTAGTAGCTGTTTCGGAGCTTTTGGGCAAATAATCTGGTCTTTATCAGTTGTAGAAATTGCTCAGTTGACAGAAATATAGTTTTTTTTTTAGTAGGCTTGGAAAGAAAACTTTAAAGTCACCTTACCAGGCTGTATAAAAGCAAAACAGTGCCTTGAACTAAACCCCAATATTACCCTGCTAACATGCTCAGAATGACAATGCAAACATCACGATGTGTAGCATTGTAGCATCATAGTATTAACATGGCATTGATGGTGGCACTGGGTGAAAGGTTATTCCAGTAGTTATTTAAAGTCCCTCTCTTGCCATTAATTAATTCCTTTAAACTCATTATGGTATATCAAAGTTACATATTTACAATTTTTCATGCAAATAATTCATTCCTGTCTTAAGATGGCTTAGATGTAACTCTACACTAGTGCCTCCTTTAGAATATGTAGATTTATGAAGTCCCCATGTCTCTGTATACTTACTGCAGCTTCAGCACACCAGCTTACCTATGACCAATGTTCCCTGTAATTTTTCCTGAGTCTGAGCAAACACACAAACTCCCTGAGCGTCCCTTGGACCACTGTGAGCAACATCAGACGTGTGCACTGTGGTCACACCAGCATCACATCCATTCAAGTTACATGGTTCATTAAAAGAATCAAATTACAGCATTTACATTTCTGTTAAAACACTTTGTCAACAGGAGCCAGTTGAAGGCTGCAGTGATTTTAGTGACACTACAATGTATAAGAGTGAAGTTATTGAATATTTGTCTCTCTTTACTGTTGCAGCGGTTTTGCAAATTGCAGACGGACCCTGTTCACTCCATAGACACCAATGTTATTCCTGTAGCTTGAAAGACAGCTACTTTTGATAAAACTGGGCTTGTAGCACATTGTCTGCCTTGCAACAATGGGAAAGAGGCACCGTTTATGTTTTGACAACCTATATCTAATGAGTTATTGATGCTGGAAGTCTGAATCTGTGAATATCTTTCCAACTTTACTGAACTTGGGGCCACTACCACCTAAGGAGTGATATATTTAATTTTGAAAAAAGCATTTAGCCATACTTAAAGCTTTAAGTGCTTTATTAACACGAAACTAAAAATGTTGTATTGTTTTATTATCAAAGGTTCTGTCTGAAAAGAGGTGGCATCATTTTAAACAGTGAAATCAAACTAACAAAATGTAATGACCAACCAGTGAGTAATACTGGATTCTGCAAAAACATAAACAACTTTTTAAAAAAAAAAATCTCAATCTTATCTTAACACAGTTAATGTATTAACTTATTTTTGTGTGTATGCATGTATTTATTGATTTATTTAGTACTGTTAACATATCAGAGTTCTGAGTGAGTTTTTCTTAAGATAGGCAAAGGCCATTTATTGATTACATATAGGCTCTTAAATGTTTATTAAAAACTAAAAAGCATTTTAAAAAAAACAACTTAGCATTTATTGAGTCACTAAAATACTGTAGAGTACAGACCACATCAGCATGATTATAAGCATCCTCTGGTAAATTAACAACCAGATACTGATGTCTCTCACCATATGGACTTCAGGAGATGACTGGGGGATGATAAACTGTGACCTACTGGTTGGGTTCTCTCTGTTCTCATGTTTCTTACATGTTTGTCCCCTGACAGCCGGGTCCTAATGTTTTTTGAGCAACACACCATACTATGATGTTTTTACAATGAGGGTTCTACTATGGAACCAGTTTGACATGTTCAGGTGTTCTTTGTGTGAAAACTCAGAGATTTCAGGTATCAGAAGGTGGTTTTCAACTTTCTTTGTTAACTTTCTGCTTCAACTTTAAACTAAATTTCCTTCACTAAGCCAGCCCTCTGGACTTCCAGTAAGCTGTGTTCCTATTGGCTGTCCAGGTGGCTGCTTGGTGTTATCAGGAACACCTGAGCAGCTCAGTGTCTTCCTGCTTTATTTAGCTGCAGACAAACATTTCCTCTGTCTTCACCACTGAACTGGGTTTGGCTCTGTTGCTTTAGTTAGTTCTTTAGGCATTGGCTTGCAGCTTCCAGCAGTAAAATCGTCTTTAATGTGTTTCTTGGTGTGTTTTAGAGCTTTGTACTGGATAGTTGTCTTGGTAAATGTGGTTCTTTAGTCACAGTTAGCACATGGTGCTAATGTGTGCAGTGATTAGTGGATTTGGTCCAGCTGAGTTGTGTCTTTATCTTGGCTGTAGTGAGTCTTCAGAGGTTTTTGGTCAGACACATTCTGTATTCCTGTTTGTGAACCAACGTTGGTTGTCCAGAAGGTAAGAGTTCCTGTCCTGATTCTCTGTTCTCAGAGGTTCTCTGGTAGGCTGCAGGAGACTTTAGTGTTTGGGTTGTGTTAGTTTGGTTTTTGTATGGTTTAATTTGGACGACTATCTTGAGGCCCCTCCATGTGGTTTAGTGAGGTTTTCTGCAACAGTTCTACAAAGCAACCTGCAGCAGAAGAGACTTTGAAAGTTTTTAGGAAGTTCTGGAGACCAGACTTTAGAGCAGCAGAAACATTTGTCAGCAGTTTGAGCAGGAGAAGGTGAGCTTCAGAGTAGAAATGAGATGGAAACCTTCTTGACCCGTGTGGTGAGGTCCTGAACCAAGAGTTTGAGCAGGTTGTGAAGAGTCTGTAGTTCTTTGGTCTGAAAGCACAAGAATCGACTCATTAAAGAAGAAAACAGGAGATATTGTTGGTTCTTCTGTTGCTCTGCAGTTTCCTTAGACTGAATATCAAGTTTATATTTTAAATGATTTCCCATGTGAGCCCAAGAAGACTTCAATAAACTCCCTCCATCCCCTGGACACAACATATTTTATTACGATGTTTTTTTGTTTGTTTTTGAGTTTTACTCATAGTTTTAGCATAGTTTTTTCTCTTTGCTTGTTTAGTTTTGTAATCTGTGTGAAAGGTGCTAAACAAATAAAGCTTGATAAACTGAATAACTGACTAACTCGTGATTGTGACAACGGAAGTATTTTCATTGTGATTTAAGGGTTTGTTTCATTTTTAAGGTTGGGGTTAAAATCTTGACAGAAAAAAAGATTAAAGAAATAAACTACAGTAAAAAAAGCAAATAAAAGGAAAAAACATTTAATATAATAAAACTTTTAAAAAGAAAATTAAATATTAAATACAATTAAATTATATTAGACAAATATTTAATTAGATAATTTAACGGAAGATACAAAGCATGTAATTATGAAATTAAACAAGAATTTTTAAACAAAAATATTAAACATTAAAGATGAAATATTTTAGATAATTAAACATTTAAAAAATACAATTAAACAAGAATATTACACATTTAGAAAAATAAAAAACATTTCATTAGATTATTAAACCTTTAAAAGTCAAAACATTTAATTAAAAAACTAAACGTTTAATTAGAAAATTAAATCTTAAAGACAATAAAACTTTAAAAAGGAATTAAACAGAAAATACAATGAAGCATTAAATAAAAAAATAAACATTAAAAGGTGGTAAAACATTTAAAAAGAAAAACAGGTTTAATCAAAAAATTAAACATTGGGAAAGAAAAGGAAATTTTTCAAACAAGCCAATAAAACATTTGAAAAAACAACAAACAGTAAAAAGACAAAACATTTCGAAATCAGATCAGATATTAGAAAAGAATAAAAGGTGAGAAAAGAGCAAAACTAAACATTTAAGAAGAATCAAACTAAAGATAAAACCTTTGAAAGGGCACCAGTTAAACTTTAGAAGATCAAATTAAACAGAAGAGACAATAAAATGATCAAAAAGAGCAAAAACAGCTTTATCTGTTTTTGCTCGTTTTTTCTTAAAGTGTTTTCTAGTCTGAAATGAAAACATCAAGTTGTTTCTTCAAACATTTCCTCTTTCTATGTTCTTGGTTTGATTGTGGACGGATTTAGTAAGAACACATTTCAGAAAACTGCTTTCCAGATAATGTCTACTAGTAGTTGAAGGCATTGATCAAACTAATGTTACCTTCTGATCCCCACAAACTTTACTGTTCAGTGAAGAGAATCAAAGTTTGTTGAGGATTTCTAAAAAACCCACAGGTGAAGGTCTGAGAAGAACTCAGATGGATAGTCTAAATGTGAAATCAAGACTCATGGTCACAAGTTTTAAGGCTTCTGTTAACCAGAAAGTTCAAACTAACAGAGAAGTACTGAGAAACTTTTAAAACTTCAGTCCTCAGACTGTCTGTAGGTTCAAAGTAACAGAGAATTGCTCAACAACTTTTAGGTTTTCAGTCCTCAGACTGTCGAAAGGTTCAAACTAACAGAGAACTACTCAGGAACTTAGAGGATTTCAGTCCTTGGACTGTCTGAAAGTTCAATCTAACAGAGAACTACTGTGGGACTTAGAAAATTTCAGCCCTCAGACTGTGTGAAAGCTCAGGTCCTGAGGACTCGGGAGGTCTGGAGGCTTTGGAAAGTCTTGGAATTGAGGGTTCCACCCTCCAGCACAAAGGCTGAAGTCCAACCTCCTGAGAAAAACGGTCGAGGCAAGACTCGAGTTAAAAAAAAACTCGAACACGCCAAAAAATAGATGATAAATGCGCAAAAAAAAGAAGAATTAGTATCTGAGCGAGTAGCTCAGGGGGATAAGAAGAAGGACTACGAAGCGGAGGGTCGTAGGTTCAAGACCCGCCACTGGCCTTTTTCTTTCTTTGTCTTTGTCAGGATTTTGAGAAAATTTAAGAAGTGTCTGGTCTTGAACCAGCGACCTGCAGCTCCATAGGCAAATCCTTAACTCACTGAGCTACAGATCAGATAAAAGAACATAATTTCGTCGTCCCTTTGTCATCGTAGTTTCCAAGTGACCACATAGGCGGAGCCAAGGCGGAGTCTGGGTGGAGTCAGGGCGGAGAGTAGGCGGGGAGGTGGGTGGCGGCCTTCCCCCCTCTACTCCCCCACCTCCCCCCCGCCCACCACACCTTCCCCCGCCCGACGAGTTCTTCGAGTCTCGACGAGTTCCTCGAGTCTCCACGGGTTTTCCCCAGTTTCTGGAGTTTCCACCAGGTCTGAGGCAGAACAAGTTGTCATGAAGAGGTGTTGAAGTCGGCCAGGATGGACTGACTTTTTACAGCGACTAGAAGGAAGACCACTAGAAGAGCAGGTCTTTAACCACCATCCATGAAATCCATGGAGTCGCTCCACAGAAATGAAGGGAGATCAACTTTTATCAACCTCCATCCAGATGTTCAACTTGATATCTTTACTTGGAGATTTTTAGCACAACAAGCCTTTAGTATCACACTTTATTATCCTTTATTAGGACTTTCATGGAATCCACCAGCAGATTTAGTTTTTGTTGAGAAACTTTATTCTTGTCGTCGTGGGACTGCAGTATTTAAAACTGTTCCTTCTATTTGACCTCATGTTTATTAGTTTTAGTGGAGAAAGTTTGAATTGTCAATTAGTCTCTTAAAAACTAAATAATTGGATTAGTCAAGAGGTTAAAATTTCTTACTTTGTCATATTTTAAATATGACAAAAAAATATAAAAATAAAGCATCTTGAGACAATTTGACCTGTAATTGGCATTATATAAATAAAATTGAATTAAAATTGTATGTATCTTGTAATGTTGGAGTAATTCAGCCATATATGTTGGAAAACACATTTTCTTTGTCCATTAATCTGTCGTTTTCTCCAGTAATTCATTTCTTGTTTTGGTTTATAAAATGTCAAGCCCAAATATATTCAGTTTACTGTCATAAAAACCAAAAAGATTTACATTCATGATGCAGGAATCAGGCAGTTTTTCACTTTTTATCTTAGTTTAGTCAGAAAGATAGTTGATAATGTGTGAATTGTTGCAGCTTGTGAGCCGTAGAAGGTTTTAATCTTTGGGGCCGAGTGTCAAAAAACATTTAGAAACCAACATCAACAAAACACTCAACAAAGGGAAATCCAACTTTTGCATGACACTGTCTAATTAAAGGACATTTATTTCCAACATAAATGTGTGATATTCATCCTCTGGAGCTTTCTATTCACATCGTCTTCCACCTGGACTGGTTTGGTCGGGAGCATGTGCAACAAACATTTGAAAAACTGCACTTTAACATCAATGAATGACACTGAAGTTTAATCTCTACATAAATGAGACTGAGTCTGGATGTGCTGCTCTGTCATTAACTCCTCAGTTTAGGGAAAGTTAAAACAAAAGAGGACAGTTCAGAGAAGATTTGAGAATGAGCTTATTTTGAACAAACATCTCAGACTTTCTGAGCTTCAGCACCTCTAGCAAGATAATTTAACAACAAGCAACTCAAGAGATCCAGAAGTTGGAGAGAGTTTGCTTTAGCTGAGCCAAAGAACATGTGGGACGCTAACCTAGCAAACATTTCAGACTTTTCTCTGTGAATTCTGAGAAATAATTTCCTATTTAATGACAGAGCTACACATCTTAACTCAGTCTCATTAAAACAGACTCTAATTCAGTGTCATCCATCCATATTAAAGTGCAGTTACCCAAAATGTTCGTTGCATGAGCGCCAACAAAACCTGTCCAGGTAGAAGGCCACTTTGACAAACAGGAAGTGGAAGATTCCAAGCAGATTTATAGAAGGGGGAACCAGCCTGTACTAAGTGTCGTCGAGTATAGAGGGGTGTTTTGTGGGTTTTTAAGGCTGATAATGATTATTAGTGAGACATATGGAGTAGATATTCATTTGCAGTAAATGAAAGTATTTAAAATCTTGAGTTAAACTTAGAAGAACACAAACTCTAACAGAAAACTTTGTTGATACGTTTTTGTTTTGTTTACAGATGTTAAGTTAAAGGAGTTTTATTTGTTACGTATAACCAATCAAATCACTCCAGAAGACAGAGCGACCACAGGTAGATAAAGGTTCAGAGCCAAAGTAGCGCCATTTTTAAATGTATTTATTACCATAAATCAGTAAAAAATAAAATACTGATAATCAGTAAATCAGTCAGCCCACAATTACTACAATTCTACAATGTATGTCTCTTTGCTTTGACTTGTTATTTGTACAATATACGATGTATATGATGGCGTTTTTTTCATACCAAAGGCTATACTATGATGTTTTCTAAGAGACATACGATGCTACTCTGGTTGTTCTGGCCCTGAGCTGCTGCACTCCTCCTCTGTTGTTTTCTGGATTGTACTCAGCTGCATGCCTTCGTCCACCCGGCCTCCGTTGACTCGTCCCGCCTGCCGTCTCTGGAGCTGAAGCTGGATTGGAACAGACCAAAGTACAGTCCAATCACGATGCCAGCTGCCTCTCAAAAGGCTCCTTCATCTGGCGGAACTTCTTCTGAGGGGAAGCTGAGCTGGCCCGGCAGAACTTTGGAGATGTGTTCCAGTGGTTGGTGGATGTGTAGGTAGATAGAGAGGAACCTTTGAATTGTTCAGAAAGGAAAACAGGAAACCCATTGGTAGTTTTAGTTTAGGGTGCTACTGCAGTGTGTTTTGGGGTTTTAAGAGGTGAACAGGAAGAGGTTTTTTTTTGTATTGATTATCTTTTACTTTGTTCCTGGTTGGAATGCCCATCAATGTCAACATGAAGTTCACTTTTAGTTCTGTTTATTTATTTTTATTTTACTAACACCCATTTGTTTTTAACCCCCTCACATGTTGTGTTGTTGTAAACTTACTCTTTCAAATAAATTCTCGTCTAACCCTCTGGAAACCAGCGTTTGGACTGTTTTTGTGTTGCTCCTCACCTACTGACAGCTGTGGACTAAAGGCTATACTGTGACGTTTTTAGAGCGACATGCTATACTATGATGTTTGTTGGGTGACACGCTATACTATAGGCTTTTCTAATTGACATACTACTGTGACTTTTTTTTGTTTTAGTTTTTTTTTGTTTTTTTAGCAACATATAAGAATTTGAACAGTTTTAAAAGATACTATACTTTTACTTGTGCAATGAAATTATTATTCTATGGCATTTTTTAGATGACATATTATACTCTGATGTTTTCTTGAATTACATACTATTTTGACAATATACTGCACTATGACATTTTTTGAACCACATATCATACAACACAATTTTAGGCAACATCCTATCATTTTGCGCTTTTTGAACCACATAACAATCTATGTTTTGTTTTTTTTTCTTGCCAACATGCTGTACTATGAACTACAGGCCATACTATGTTATTCTTGAGTAAAGTATACTATACTTTGACATTTTCTGAACTACATCCTATACTATGGCGTTATACACAGAGTGCTTTGGTTACATGTTGATTTATAATCTAGATTTTTTTCTGTTTTGTTTTTTGACGGGATTACCACAGACCTGACCGTGAACACCGTCGACACCCACCTCAGGGAGACGCTGCCTAAGATCTCAAGGCTGCTTGGTCGTGGTCTTTCTGGCACGTACTCTTCCAAGATGAGCCAGGAAGTTTAACACTGATGGAATGACACCAGGTCTAAGCCGACAAACTTCCAATTCCTCCTCAACCCATAGTCTCTGGGAAACCTACATGGAGTAAGAAAAGTAGGCAGAGAAGTAATTAAGTCTGTACACAACATATTAAAAAGAAATCATGCTAATAAATTAAGTACAAAGAACCGAAATCGCCAATATACTGGAGACCAGAGCTATTTAATTTGGTAAGTATAAAATTGTTTAGTAACATTTCAATTATTTGAGAGCAGTCCTAAAGAACTGCCTGTAATCCCAATCATAAAATGGGTTTGGAGGAAGAACATAGATGGTAATCTGGATATACATGAGTTAGGCTTTATAACTACTATTGGTAGTATTGGTGGTAGTAATACCAATGTGACAACTACTAGTAGTAGTAGTAGTACACACTACTGCTGCTGATACTGGCACTGCTACTACAACTTGTAATCCTATTACAAATGCTGATACTACTTCTACGACTCTAACAGCTGTTTATACTACTACTACTGCTTGTACTTTTAGTATTACTACTACTGCTTGTACAACTATACTACAGCTACTATTAATCGTCTGGTATTTGCTTGTCAAGCTGCTAGCTCGCCTTAGTGTTTTGCTAGTGGCTAACTAGTTAGCTCTCATAGACTGGAAGCTCTCAACAAGATTTCATAATGAAAAAAGAGCCAAAAACTATTCTTACCTATGAAAAGTCATTCCAAGTTTCCTTGTCTCAGTCGTACGACGCAGTGTGTAATTGTATGCAGCACAATGAGCCGGCATACTTGTTGTTTCCGTTTTCACGCCATCTACATCAACGGAATGCACTGAAACTTTGCCCCCACTAGCTTAGCCTCGCTGTAGCACGCAGCTCAAAGGGGCGTGTCCTATCTACTCATTCATATCTATGAGAACAACGGTGGCTGCACATAAGGACGCGTGACGTTGATTAGCTGCGTAAATACCACTATATACAGTCTATGGTAAATACGTATGTGAATCGCATCATTGGCTGCAGCAGCCAGTCACCAGTCACTCACTGATTCACACTGAAAAATAGCACAGAATGAATTGGTACGTGTTTATTTTATTTACAATTTAGGTTGGATTTTTTTTTTGTGCGCAGCGCAGATTTTCATGCAAATAATTCATTCCTGTCTTAAGATGGCTTAGATGTAACTCTACACTAGTGCCTCCTTTAGAATATGTAGATTTATGAAGTCCCCATGTCTCTGTATACTTACTGCAGCTTCAGCACACCAGCTTACCTACGACTGAACAATGTAGAGCTATTTTGTGCTGCATAATGTCAACCTGTAAAACTGACGCAATTCAGTCATACATGTTCAAACTGGAAAGTGATTCTGAAAATGAATGACACAAAAATCCCCACCCAACTGCTTATTTTGCTGATGATGAAGATTCCAGTGTATAAAACACCATATGGACATGTTAACAAGGTGAAAGAAACTTGATTTTTTTCCCAGAGGTGGTGTTAGGTCAGTCCATCCAGTTGTTGAGATATTTCTCTCAAACTAGCCTTGCCAGCCTGGCAGTAGATCAAAAGTTCAAAAATCACCAAAGTCATTAGGACTCATCCTCGAGATACAATCAGTGTCTGTAGCAGATTGCTTGACAGTCCCTGTTATTTCTGTCTGTGTTTCCAACATCTGTACTCACGGCAACAGCGTGGCTGAAAATAGAAACCTGAACATTTTCAATTCCATGACAACTGTAATGATGAAGATC
This sequence comes from Amphiprion ocellaris, assembly GCF_022539595.1. Taxonomy (NCBI): domain Eukaryota; kingdom Metazoa; phylum Chordata; class Actinopteri; family Pomacentridae; genus Amphiprion; species Amphiprion ocellaris. The sequence continues at coordinate 12,568,907 of NC_072780.1, forward strand.
ATCTGATATGATTGAAAGCTCCTGAACAGTTACAAAACAGCCCTCATGTTCAATAAAATATGCAGTAAAACATCTAAAACACTTCATTCTGCCAGGTGATGCTGTGACTTTGATCATTATCTTTCAACCATACAGCCCTACAGCTACAAACGGAAGCTGATTGGAGTCTTTTTCCTCCATAGGTCTGTTTCCTCATATACAGCAGATGAGTGTCCCCAGCTGTGATCTCAGCACTATGCACCACTCATGTCATGTGTCGCTATGAATGAATGCACATCAAAGCAAAGCTCTTGCAGAAAAACAGACGCACGAGCATCAGTCATTTAAAAACTAGTTTATTTCCATCCTGACTGTTGAGGAACCTTCTACACAGCTGCTCAAGCATCATCTACTGCACCAGTATTATGTACCTGGAATGTTTTCACTCAGCATCAATAACTTATGTAAAATACTCCTTACAGCAAAAGGATAGAATTATATATTAAAATACTGTACAGTGTTTTGCACACGGAGTAAGCACTTTCAACGTAACAGTGTAAGTTCCCTAGAGGCAGACGTTTACACTTGTGGAGTTGATTTCTATGGCAGGTTAGAGTGGCTGAATTAGCACAGGGGTTTCAGGAAAATACAAAAATATAGAATACTGTTTGTAAGACAATATTTAAAGGGTGAAGTGGAGGATTTTGTAGCAAGACAAAGGACCTCACGTTGACTGGATGCAGAGCAGCAATCCGGGACCAGAAGATGCTTAATAGAAATAAGCCGGCGAGAGACATAGAGGCTGCACTGGTCCACGAAATAATGGTAGAAGACCTTAAACATCCATAGATTGATTGACAAGGTGTGTTTCTTTTAATTCGGAGACAAAAAGTCCTGGAACCCACTCTAATTTAGCAATTGTTGTGAAGTAAAAGCCACCAGCATGTTAAGATGGCAATCGTCCAAAAGGTTTTGGCTGAGATTTAGCTTGAAAAATTGCAGTTTTTCCTTCCTCTTCATGACACACCTCAAAACATTGCACATAGGAAATGAACATTTTGGTGTATTTACAGTTTAATACAGTACAAACAGCTGAACCTTGGCTTCAAATCTGACTACATTCATCTTCCTGACATCACATTTCTTACATCTCCTCCCAGCAGTGCATTGACTTCTGCAGCTCTACAGTGTTCAGCGACAGGTGGCTGCATTGACTTTTACATTCATCATCTCCTGTGTCCTCTCCCATTTGCTAGGTCGTGTTCTCGTTACGCAGAGGGACCTCTAGCACTCACGGTGGGTTTGTCATCCGGGCCTCGTCGTGTTTGGGAGCGGACTCTTCTCAATCCTACACCCTCCTTGGAGAGGTTTCCAGTCAGTGCAGCATCGTGTACCTGCTTCATGTTCTCCTGGACTTCTGCCTTGGCGTGTTTCAGCAGGTCGGCCTGGCCCTGAGCAGCAGGAGGACGGGCAGAAAGGTAGGTAGAAAGAGGACAAAGGTTTGCAGGGTAGAGACAGTGAGCAGAAGTGGAGGAGGGAAGGTTGAAAAAGCGCAAAAAAGATGAGCAGCTAGCTCGAGGCGAGAGCACGTTGCAGTGGTCGCCCCCCGAGGCTGGTTTTAAGAGCGTATGTGTGTAGCGTGAGTGTGTTACTGACCTTAAGGATGGTGATGTTCCAGCTGAAACTCTCCAGCGCTCGGCTGACCTTGCAACCTTTCAGCCCCTCCTTCGTTGCCAGGCTTTGCAGTTTTTCATGAAACTCCATGGCTACGGAGACAAAACACATGGCAGACACAATTCAATATGCTTTACTGGCATGAAAATCTGGTTAACAATAGTGCCACGGCATCAAGAACGGGGGAAATTAATAACATAATAAACGGGAGCAAGAGTAGGGCAAAAAACGGAAGAAAAATAGTAACTATGTGTGTTGTGTGTGTGTGTCATGTGGTCTAATAGGCTATGTCAAAATAATTGTCATATTCAGTGATGTTTTAATTATATATCCCTCATCTTGTGGCATTCAGTCACATAATGTGCAGCTACGTCTGCTGTCTGTCCGTCTCCTACAAGAGTTTTTCATTGACATCGAGTTCTGTGAAGTTTGGCATTTACAAGTCAGACTTTTTAAAATTTTCCTGCCTCATGTCACTGTATTTGTCACATTTCAAGAGGAATTACGTCTCTGTCTCTACCTCACCTGTCGTGCAGTGATCACGGACTTTCCTCTTTTTCTGAAGCCCGGCTGCTGTTACTGAGTCTGTAATTGGTCAGGATCTGTCTCTGCTTCAGTAAAAAGTTATTCTGCCAGTTTATATATAGCAGTAAAGTTTGTCTTGAGTTTTGGTTTGATTCCTCCAACAATCCAGATTAGCATCTTTCATTAATGTAATAATTTGGCTGAGTTGGAGAGCAATGTAGAAGTTATTTTTTAAACTTGTAATCATCGATGGGTAACAGCTGAACTCTTTATGTGTGGGTTGGTGTTTTTCTTTGAATGTTTAATATGGACCTACAGAACTGTGCCTGCTTCTGTGAGATGCTTGTTCCATCTAGTGAAATCCAGATTACTGAGTGAACCCCAAACTAACACGGAGGGCGATTGGTCAGATTACACTGTTAAATATTTTAGTCTAGTTTCTAATTGGTATGTCTATTTTGTAAGATTTTCTTCTAATTGCATTAAATGCTTTATATGCTTTTTGTTTCATTACATTCTTGTATATGCTATTATGTAAAGTATATATTTATATACTTATATATACATTTACAGCAACTCTTTAGGAATTAAACTGGTATAATTTGTCAACTTGTCTGATGTTGAGTAAAATGTTACCTTACTAACTCAGCTAACAAGTAAACCTAAGGTAGTGAGAGTGAACATTACATTGCAAGGTTGTTACAGTGAGTATGTTAGCATTTAACACAGACCACTGCCTTGCATAGCTCTAGAGTATTATTATTAAAATGAATTATCCCCAAAATACTGTAATTTTAGCAGTCGTTTGTCTCAGTGTTCCAGATGAACAATATCCATTGATGCAGTGTTTTTTTTTTGGTCCTATTCTCCCATTTCCACACAGAGCTGTATTCAAAATAATACAAAATATTACAACATATTGTGTTATTCTGACTTTCTCTAAGATGTGACTACGCATAATTTATCGTTAAAGCTGTGACATGCTGTCTTTTCTCATTAAAAAAACTTAGCGCTGCCCCCTCACAGCACTTTCTGTTAAGAGTTACAGCACAAGCAACCAGGAACACTGGGATGATTGATCTATGAATGCTCTGGTCTTGTCTCTGTCGTGTTTTAAAGCCCACATACTGCACGATTTGACAACTACCAGCACCACGAACACAACAGTGTGCTCATTGTTGCTTTCTTAGCCGACCTCAGAGAGAATGTCAATCAAACTTGTGTGCACTGTAAGCTTAGGAGAAACCAAACAAAAAAAAAATCTATTTGCATGAAGCCATGGCTGCAAAAACAGCCTGAGGATGATCTGTATACACTGAAGCGTGAACTGGAGGTGAGCAACACTGTTAAATGGGAGCCTCATGCAAGACTCCTGCCGTTACTGATATGTGTGTGGTCAGAAAATGAAGAGTGAATCACTGTTCCTGCGGTATTCATCAACGCTAGCAATGTTCTGAATGTCCGATTGTATCAGTACAGCTTGGCTCCCACTGGCTAATGAAAGAAGAGACATTGAATAAAGTTCAGGTATTCCGTCATCGCTTGCCTTTATTTTTCTCTATTGGTTCATTTCTACAATTTCTTCCCACTGTTGACTTCTTAGTCACTTTTCCTTTCTCATGCTGTCCAAGTCCCTACTTTCACAAATTGTGAAGTCATCATATTTGCCCAATGATGTTTCCGCTTGAGTTCTGTAAGCCGATTAGTCAGAGAGTTTCTATCCTCCAGCTGCAGGCTTTACTCCAGCACCACTACATGAACTTGACTTTTCTCCTGTCTTCATGAACCTCCACTAGAGGTAGATGCTGTACAGTCGACAGTGTCGAGGTCAGTCTTTGTACATATCAGTAAACGCTGTTGTATACTTCCAGATAATCTCACCTAACTGAGACCGGAGTCAAGAATGGATCTTTACAAACCCCATACTATGAGACACGTGGGGAGGAAGTCAAAACGTGTAATCTTTGAGAAACTTTTTGGCCAAACTACAGATACCACAGAAAAAAAGACATAACATGAGCAATGAAAAAAAGGAATGATGTAAACAGTGGATGAAAAAATCTGAGCGATAGATGAAGAAAGATGCAGAAAGAAAGCAAAAAAGCGTCATAGAAGCCGGGCCGGCGGCTAGTTAGAGTGTGTGCAATGAGTTGTGTTGTGTGTCTGGCTTCCTCTGGCTGCCCCGGGCCACTGTTCCACTGTTACCATGGAAACCCAGAAGTGGGTTAACATGGGGCACACATCACTGTGGGCCATCAACGAGAGCCCAGACGTTAAACACGCCAAGTCGGTGGACAACACACACGCACACACACACACACACACACACACACACACACACACACTAATGCAGAAGAGTAAACAGATCAGATTAGATGCAAGTAGAATTTACCAATTCTTCACACCCGATCCCACTGTCATTAAACGTCTGCAAAGACAGACACACACCTGCACACACATACGTTGCCACTGCTCCACATTCACACACACCTACATAAGTTGCCTGAAAAATAGCCTTTACCACCAGGTTGCTAGGCAACTCGAAGCCTACGTGCCAGTGTACTGTGTGTGTGTGTGTGTGTGTGTGTGTGTGTGTGTGTGTGTGTGTGTGTGTGTGTGTGTGTGTGTGTGTGTGTGTGTGTGTGTGTGTGTGTGTGTGTGTGTGTGTGTG